>NW_022196350.1:0-181944 GCF_008641045.1 Pistacia vera | reverse complement strand
GTTCGCAAGATTTAGCAGAACATCTTATTGGATTAAGCTCCTGTCTAGCTCAGTTCATCAGAGTACAATCAGACAATCCAAATTCAGAGTTGATTACAAAACCTAATCCAGATTATGTGTTTAAACGCTAAAATTTACAATTGAGTTGAAGAATGAATCTAATGAAGCAAGCCATTGACAACCTTGGTGGACCTACGTGGTGCCTCCTAGCGTCTCTCAGGGAGTATGAGCAATGCCAAGGGATTGAGGTAGATTATGAGTTTGATGATATGAGCAATAGGGTTTTCTGATGATCATTTTTCCTCTTTATGGGTGGGCTGACCTCAGCTTATATAGTGAACCACGGGGGCCCAAATCTTAGTAGGACTCTGAGTCCTATTTGGTAAGGGAACTCTCTTTTCGAGAAGAGATTGGATTCTTTGCCTCTTTCTGTCAAGGCTTTGTCGGTAGAGGAGTTTGCTTAGGACTCTGATCCTCATTATGGACTGCTGCGGGCAAATGGGCCGGGCCCAATTCAGCTTAACTCGGGGGATGGCCTAACTCATACAGCAGGCAGTTCCCAAGGTGTTCTAAGTGTGGGGGCAATCGGGATTGGGCTAAGGTTTTGGGCCGTCATTCATTACTGTTGCGATTGGACCTTGTCAGGTCAAATAGGAATTTTGGCCCATACAGTTTGTCTCCCACTCTCTTAAGTTAAAAGAGTATTTAGCTTAAGAGAGTAAGATCGATTATCTACGTACGGGACGTGGGTAGGCCATGGTTCTTCAGCATGTTGCTTGGCCGTCGAGGCATCATTGGGACGCATGCGAATCGGCTCGGTTCGAGTTGCCAAGCCAAACTAAAAGGAGGGTGTAGATTGTGGTTATAATGTTTGAGCCTGCTCGGCTCATCTAGGTTCTGCTTGTGGAAGGGTATCTGACCTGGGCGAGGTGTTTGTCGTTGGGGTTGTTTTCGCACGTTTATCAGATGTTAAGCTAGCCCGCCATGTCTTGGGCTTTGTTCAGCCAATTGGATGCACGTCGACGACTTTGGCAGGGCTTACCAAGATGTCACAGATCTTTTAGGGAGACATTGTTACGATGGCATGGGTCCTCGCCGTGCGATAAAGGGGTCTTACCGAGACTAGCATAGCCAGTTCAGCTTGGAGGGACTAAGAGGGGCCAGAGTGGGCACGACTTAGGCGTGTGAGCCTTTCGCTTAATGTAAGCCACGTGCGGATTCAAGAGGCGGGGAAGAAAAAGTCTCTGGCCTCTAGTTGCCAATGAGATCGCACCACCTGTCCCTTGTTAGTTTTGGGTTTTTTAAAGGTGGCGACCCTTCATTCCTGCCATTCTTCGCGTTCAAGTTCATTTAGGAGAGAGAGAATATCAACTTCGCTTATTTTCTTTGGGAGTTTCCTGTTTTTTGCTATTCAATCTGGTAAATCTTTGCTTCTTTTGTCTTTCTTCTTGATTTTTCATTGTTTTTGTGTCAAAAAAAGGCGAGGAAAATAGGGTTTAGGATATTGTTTCAGGATGTTCTAGCTTGTTTTTGGTTTGAAATCTTGCATTTCTTAGAGAGAGGGTGGTTTTTGGGAATTCCGGGTTAGTATTTAGTGAAACAGGGCACTTTTCCAGTGGGATCTGAGAGGGATATGTAGTGAAAGGGGCTTTATTTGGTTCGGATCAGGATCTAAGCCGAGTGGGGTCGATTACCAGGGTACTTGGACGGCACTGAGTTAGACGAAGATCGAAGTCCACGAAGCAAAGAAGTGATGTTTGGAGGGAACAAATATGAGAATGCACCGACCATGGTGGTGATGCCAGAAGGCGATGAGGTGGCTCCATCCAGAGAAGTGAGTGTCGCCTTTCGTCCTGGTAATGAGCTAAGTAGGTCTAACATAGAACCAAGCGATGATGAGTTGACCGACGAATGGTCTAGTGATGAGTTAAAGTCGGGGGATGCCGCCAACGTGGGTTGTGTCGACGACAATAAGGTTTCATCGACCAATGGCGCTAGTGGAGATGAGTAGAGCTAACCCAATGCGAGACTGTTAGCTAACAATCCTCCATCGCAGATTGAGCTGGTGGAACTATCGAAGCTTCAGTATTTGTACCAGATTCCAACTTCAGTGGAGATAAGGGTGTCGAGCCAGTTTAAAAGAGTCGACTGGTCTATGTCGAGTTGGATAAGCATCTACGAGCAGACCTTGGTGGAAAGGATGCGTTTCCCCAATCCTCGACTAGTTCGTGAAGTGTTGAGTCATTACGACATTACTCTGAGCCAGTTGATGTTGAATGTCTGGCGGTTGCTCATGTCGATAGAATGTCTGGGTGCTCAACTTAGAGTGGAGTTCAGGGCAATAGATCTGCTCCATTCGTATTACTTGAAGAAGCATGATAAGGAGAGTGGTCGTTATCTTTTCATGCTTCGGCACGGCTAGAAGCATTTGGTGACAAGGCTGAAGACATATGACAAAAAGTGGAAGGATGAATTTTTTTTTTGTCAGGGGTGAAATGGTTTTTGGAGCAGGAGGAGTCGAGGGCATCCTGTTCTTCTGGCAGTCGACGGGTGATAAGGCTTGGTTTCTGTTTCAAGTGTTAGTACTTAATCTCATTGTTTTTTCTTTTGTAGATCTTAACTACAACAAACATTTGTTGGGTCTTCATGCCGGGGAAATGAGCCAAGCAATTCTAGCCTTGTTGGAGGAGGAGAGGAATTATTGCCAAGTGTTAAACGAGGTGAATCTACAGAAAAGTCCCTTATGGAGTCAGGCTCCCGAGGTGCAGGAAGGTATACTTGTTTCGCTCGGGCATTTGCTGCTCTACGTGTTGCTAACTCAGTATAGCAACCTCATCGTATTTGGTAGATCCGTATGCCATCCACTAATAGTTGAAGAATTATGCCTTGCAGAAGAGAGGATGTCCAACGAGTTTAAAGTGTCGTCGGTGAAGTCAATAAAGGAGAAACACCGATCGGAGTTTGTGCGAAAACACAAAAGGATCGAACAAGGTGGGAGCTCGTCAGCTTCAACAAAAACGAATCTGGCTGATGCTCCCTATTTGACGCAGAAGATGCTGTCGACTGCTACCTTGGTGGTGCCAAATGACGATAATGTAAAGATCGTTATTTCGTTTGATGCTTTAGCCTACTCCGATAGGTCTTTCGTCGGGGTCGTGGTAGACTCTTTCCTTCTTCCCGAAGATGAGCGTCAGCTCGGGAGGCTCGGTACAATGCAAGTGGTCGAGCAGACAATGGCCCGTCTTTTTCAGCTGACTTATCCCATTCTGTTCACACACTTTTCCCTCTGCTTTACTTTATCTAACCCGTTCACTATTTCATGCTTGCAGGTCTTCTCCAGAGGTGCTCACCTCCAAAAGTTAATTAGCTCGCTAGATCGAAGAAACAAAGAGTTGGAGCGACGCAACAAGGAGCTTACAGATGCAACCTCCAAGTTGGAAAGTAGGCTCCTTGTGGGCCACGAAAGGGAAGCTCCATTAGAGAAGGAATGCGTGAACTTTGCTCGATAGCTACAGAGAGCCTGAGCTGAGAGGGAAGCTGAAAGGACCTCGCTCCTCTGAAGGCTAGAAGACATCTTTGTAGAGGCAATTCTAGAGACTCGGTTGGAGCTCATAGAGGAGTATAAAGTAGGGAAGCAGGGTGAATAAAAGTCGGACGAGGATATAAATGAGTATAAAACTTTTCTTGCCGAGCGAGGCCTCAGACCCGAGTTGAACGTCTGTGGGGATGATATCGAGGTGTTAGAAGCCGATGCCGGTGGATTGGTTGGACGGTCGCAGGAGACAGTGGATGGCAAAGTGGCACCAAGCGGGCAGCTAACAGGGGATGACTCAGGGCTGAGCGGATCTGCCACTAAAGATCTATAAACATTTATAATGATCGTCTTTCCGGCGCTAAGTGCATCTTTTGTAAGTGTCGAGCGCACTTTCTGTAAGTGCTTAGTGCACTTTTTGTAAGTGTCAAGGGCACTAAATGTTGTTTTATTTTAGCCCGTTAAGAGTCAATATAAGAATCATTTAGGTTGTTTTACTATTGTTCACATTTTTGGCATAACAAATCCACAAGTCTTAAAAAGATTAAAGAAAATTGAATGACATTCTTTTATTGATTAGGCGATAATAAAATCCATGTTGGAGAAAACAGAAGGCTAACGGAGATGGAAGGGGGTGGTGGACAAGCCCACTGTGCCCCACGTTAGAAAGAAGGATAAACGATTGGAGCCGAGCCGTTTATAACTACTAAAAATGATAGGTTTTTAAGTGTGCGGCGTTCCAACTGTTGGTGATGTTCTTTCCCTCTGGAGTCTGTAGTTGGTATGCTCATTTGCCGATGACTTTTGTGATTCTGTATGGTCCCTCCCAAGTGGGGCCGAGCTTGCTAGTGCTTGACACCTTTGTGTTTTGGAAGACCTGACACAAAACCCAATCGTCGACTTTGAAGATTCGCACTCGGACATTCTTGTTGTAGTGTTGGGCTACCTTTTGTTTGTATGTGATGTTGCGGATCAATGCTCGATCTCGTAGCTCATTGGTGAGGTCGAGGTTGTTGCAAAGTTGCTGGCTATTGCTATCTTCATCCACCCACTGGAGCTATGCCAAAGGGCACCCTACTTCTGCAGGAATGACGGCTTCTGAACTATATGCCAACGAAAAGGGTGTTTCTCCAGTGGATGACCATGCGGTGTTGCGGTAAGACTACAGTACTCCGGGAAGTTTGTCCGCCCAAGCACCCTTCACTTTTTGTAGTCTCTTCTTCAATGTCTAGAGAATGGTTTTATTCGAGGATTCGACTTGTCCATTAGCCTAGGGGTATCAGGGTGTGGAGAAGCTTAGTTTGATGTTCCATGTCCTACAGAAGTCATGAATGCCCAAACTAATAAACTGGGAACCGTTGTCTGTGACTATCTCATTAGGTAGGTCGAACCGACAAATGATGTTCTTCCAGATGATGTTTTTAACTTCGCGATCTCTAATTTGGGCGAAGGCTTCCGCTTTTATCCATTTAGTGAAGTAGTCGGTGACTACGAGCATGTACACTCGTTGTCCTAACACGGTGGGTAACTTTCCGACGATATCCATTCCTCACTTCATGAATGGCCACGATGTGATTATGGAGCTGAGCCGTTCTAGCGGAAGATGTGATACCTTGGAGAAGCCCTGGTAGCTGTCACACACTTTTGAGTATTTGGCTACATCAGAGCGCATGGTGGGCCAGTAGTAGTAGGCTGTCAGTGCCCTGTTTGTGAGACTCCGCCCCTTGGTGTGATTGCCACGCTCGCTTTCATAGAGCTCTGCGAGTACGTACTTTGCTTCTTCTAAGGTGATACAGTTGAGGTATGGTCTTGAGAATGATCTTCTAAGTAGGCGACTCTCATGAACGGTGAATAGTATCGCTTTAGCTCTGAGCTGTCGTGCTTCGTTTTTATCCTTGGGGAGTTCATCTTTCTCTAAGTAGCGAAGGATGGGTGTCATCCATGAGTCCCCCGAGGTGACTGGAGCGACTTTGATCGGGTCGGAGCAATCTCTGATGTCCATAAGTGTACTAGTGGGATCGTCATTGGCCATTTGGTCTTAAGCGTTGAGCCGACGTTGGCAAGGGCATCTGCATAGGAGTTTTCAGTCCTCGGGATCTGGCTGATTGTGCATTCCTCAAAAGATGACTGGAGTTCTTTGGCTATGGTCAGGTACAAGTTCATCTTGGTGTCTCATGCTTGATAGGAGCCTTGGAGTTGCTTCACCACTAGTTGCAAATCTGATTTCACTTGTATCTTTTTTATCCCCATTCTTTTGGTCAATGAGAGTCTGACGATTAACGCCTCATACTCAGCTTAGTTGTTGGTTGTTTTGAAGTCGCATCAGACAGCTTGGTGCAGAATGTCTCCCTTTGGAAAAGTTAGTACCAGGCCCAGGGCGTTGCCATTAGCGTTACTTGAACCGTCCACTATCAAGGTCCATCTTGAAGGCGTGTGTTCAATCAAGCATAGTAGTTCTTTTGTTGCCTGAAAGGGGGTGTCTGGTGCAACGTCGGCAATGAAGTCAGCCAACGCTTGCGACTTAATGGCAGTGCGAGGTTGGAAGGTGATGTCGAATTCGCTTAATTCCATTACCCATTGAATGAGCCGATCCAAAAGATCAGGCTTGTGCAATATCCTTTTTAATGGGTAAGATTTTAAGACCATGATGGGGTGGCACTGAAAGTATGGTCGCAGCTTCCGAACGACCATGATCAGGGCGAGGGCCAACTTCTCGAGGTGGTTGTATCGACTTTCGACGTCGAGAAGAGATTTGGTGGTGTAGTAGACTGGGAGTTGCCTTCCTTATTCCTCTCGGATCAGGACGGCCAAAGTGGATAACTTCGATACTGCTAGGTAGGAGAAGAGGCGTTCGCCCGTCTTTGGTTTGGAGAGTAATAGAGGCATCGTCAAGTACCGCTTCAGCTGGACCAAAACTTCTTCGCATTCATTCATTCATTCGAACTTCTTTGACTTCCTAAGTGCCTTAAAGAAGAGGTGGCACTTTTCCACAGACTTAGAGATGGATCGACTCAAGGTAGCTATCCTTCCTGTGGGGCGTTGAACGTCTTTTGTGCCAATTAGGGAGCAGATTCGTAACACTGCCTCAATCTAATCTGGATTAGCTTCGATGCTGCGCTGTGTCACCATATATCTGAGGAACTTACCTAAGGATACGCCGAATGAGCATTTGGTTGGGTTTAGCTTCATGTTGTATTTTCGTAATACCTTGAAGGCTTGCCTAAGGTGCTCGAGGTGCTATTCGACGATCAGTGACTTTACTAACATGTCATCAATATAGACCTCCATGGAGTCTCCTAGCAAATTGGAGAACATTTTGTTCACTAGTCGTTGGTAGGTGGCCTTGACGTTTATTAGGCCGAACGAAATCACTTTGTAGCAATATATGCCTCGTTCTGTGATGAAAACGGTCTTCTCTTGGTCTTCTGGGTGCATTAGTATCTGGTTGTATCTGGAAAAGACGTCCATGAAGCTGAGCAGTTTGTGCTCGGCAGTGGCATCCACTAGCATTTCGATGTGGGGAAGAGGGAATGAGTCTTTTGGGTAGGTTTTGTTCAAATCGGTGAAGTCGATGTAAACTCTCCATTTTTTGTTCTTCTTTTTCACTATCACCACATTCACAAGCCAGTTTGGATATTGAACCTCTCAAAGCGAGCCATTCTTGTGCAGTTTCTCCACCTCTCCATTGATCACCTTGTTTCTCTCTGGGGCGAATCTTCTTCTCTTCTGCCTTACGGGAAGGACGCCCAGATTAGCATTTAGTTTGTGCATTATGGCCTTGGGATCGATCCCGGTCATATCAGAGTGAGACTAGGCAAAGCAATCTTGATTCTTCTCTAGGAAGCCGATCAGCTTTCTGTGGATGTCAGGTGAGAGTTGAGAGCCTATTTGTGTCTTTCGATCCAAGAACTCCGGGTGTATCTAAATCTCATCTAACTCCTTCATTGTCGGTTGGTTCGGTTCTGTCTATCTGACTGGAGGTGTATAATTGCTGCAAGGTGCCACGGTTCGGTTTGAAGGCATTTTGGTAGCAATCTCTGAAAGCTTTTTGGTCTCTTTTTATCTCTTTGATACCCTATTTGGTGGGGAATTTGATTGTTTGGTAGAAGGTCAAGTGTATGGCACACATACTATGAATCCATGGCCGACTGAGGATCACGTTGTAGGGAGAAGGGGCATCTAGTATCATGAAGGTTGTTTGTTGGTTAATCCCTTCAGCATAGACTGGTAGGATAATTTCTCCCAGTGTGTTTTTTTGTTCTGAACTGAATCTCGCAAGAAGCGTTGGACGGCGATTCATGCTTGAATCCTCTAGCCCCATTACCTTAAATGCTTCGAGGAACATGATATTAGTGGAGGAGCCAAGATCTATCAATATTCTTTTGACTTTGATGTTGTTGATTTGGAGAGTAACCACGAGAGCGTCGTGATGGGGGTTCAGTAATGTTGTCGACTCGTTATCAATGAATTTAATTATCAGGTTGGTAGCTCTTTGCTTGGGCGGTCTAGAATGTTGGAATTATGGGTTGGCCATAGCCCGAGCATGGCATTTCGCTGTGGAGTAGCTGACTCCACTAACCTCTGATCCTTTGAGATGACCCTGCACATTGCATCTGTTGGGGGGGCTTTTGGTGGTGGAGTAACCTGGTGCTCTTTGTTGGTGACGGTGTTTTTTCCCTTATCTGTTAGGAACTCATGGAGGTGCCCTCTTTTTAGGAGTTCAACAACTTCGAGGCGAAATGCGATGTAGTCGATGGTGTTGTGGCCGTGATCTCCGTGAAATTCGCACCACTTATTGGTGTCTCGTTTTTCTTCGGGATGTTTCAACTTGGCCGGCCATCTGACCACGTTTCTCATTTCCTTCATCTCCGCTACCACTTCATGTGGCTTAATATTCAGGTTGTAATCAGGTAACTTATACTTGGGTGGTGCAAGGGACTCGTCGATTCGTGCCAAATGACAGTCCAACTAGCGCTTGTTGTCTCGAATGAAAACTCTTCTCATCGGGTAGGGCTCCGTTGGTCTCGTGTTGTGTTGTTTATCGAAGTGCCGAGCGCGGCGACCCTCATGGGCACTTTTTTGAGTTCGATGAACCTCATCTTCCTTGCACCTTATCTCAACCCAAACACAAGCCAACACATCCTCCATGGTGCTACAGTTGAACTTCGTGAGTTCTTTGTATAGCTCCCCATCTGGGAGTAGGCTTTTCTTGAAAGCGTCGACCGCAGTTTCTTGGTTACAATATGGGATGGATACCTTTTTGCGGTTTAATCGTCCCACATAGTCTCATAGGGGCGCTCCGCGGTGTTACCAAATTCAGTATAGGTGACTGGATAGCTTCTATAATTTTTTGCTACTAACGAATTGCTCTATGAAGGTATCCGTGAGTTGGGCGAATGAGGTGATGAAGTGGTTTGAGAGGTTGGTGTACCATTGTAGCGCGAGCCCTATTAGGCTAAAGCCGAAGCTTTTGCATATGCATGCTTTGCGAAGGTCCTTTGTTATGGAGATGACAAAAATTCTCTGCTTATAAAAGGCTATGTGTTCATGCAGGTCGGTAGTGTTGTCATACGACTTCATGTTTGGGAAGGTGAACTTACGAGGCATGTCTACGAGAGCTATGGTATCCACGAGTGGCGATTTGGCGTAGCTCTGAGGTTGACTCTTCTTTAGGGGTTTGGCATCCCCGGGATTCATTAGAACATGGTTTCTACTTTGGCTAGTCGTTTGGTCAGTGTTTATTCCAAGGCGGTTGGAGTAGAGGTGTTAAGGTTTTGGAGGAGTTGGGGGAAGACTTTTGGGTTAATGTGGATGGCTGTTTCAAACGGCACTGCTTGGTGGGTCGTTCCGGTTAGAGTCTGCATGGGGCATATTTGTTGGTATGCGATAAGGGTGTCTACTTGCTGGAGAAGCGCAGGGTGGACATGTGTCACAGTAGTTGGATGGGTAGATTCGTGAGGATGTTCCCCATGGTTCGACTCGGCCACATTTGTAGGGTTGCCTAGATCTTGGTTATTGTTGGGGTTGGTGAAGGTATTGTTGGGGTTGAATGGGGGGTCGGAAAGTAGATGTATGATGCTGGTTGAATGACCAATCTAGGAAATAAAATTGATTTACCTTTTCCTGGAGAGCTTGATTCTCAGCGCGGATGGTGACATTCTGTGTTTCTAAGGCTTGATACCTCTTGTTGCTTTCTTATACTAATGTAGTGAGTGCTTTGATTTGGGCGACGATGTCTGGCACTGCATTTTTGTTGGGATTGGCTATGAGGGTTGAACGGACTGGAAAGGGTTGAACAATAGGTCGCACCGGATCGTTTAGTTGGTAGGGCCCCACTGTGGGCGCCAAATTGTAAACGCTAATATTTACAATCGAGTTGAAGAATGAATCTTGTGAAGTGAGCCATTGACAACCTTGGTGGACCTACGGGGTGCCTCCTAGTATCTCTTAGGGAGTCCGAGCAATGCTTGGGGATTGAGGTAGATTATAGGTTTGATGATATGAGCAGTAGGGTTTTTTGATGATCCTTCTTCCTCTTTATGAGTGGGCTGACCTTGGCTTATATAATAAACCGCAGGGGCCCGAATCCTAGTAGGACTTTGAGTCCTATTTGGTAAGGGAACTCTCTTTTCGGGAAGAGATTGGATTCTTTGCCTCTATCTGTTAAGGTTTTGTTGGTAGAGGAATTTGGTTAGGATTTTGATCCTTGTTATGGACTGCTGCGGGCGAATGGGCCAGGTCCAATTCAGCTTAACTTGGGGGATGGCCTAACTCATAGAGTAGGTAGTTCCCAAGGTGTTCTAAGCGTGGGCCCAATCAAGATTGGGCTAAGGCTTTGGGCTGTCATTCATTACTATTGCAATTAGACCTTGTCAGGTCCAATATGAATTTCGGCCCATACAATGTGCTTTGGAAAAAGGTTGGCAAGCTCTTAGTAAGTTGGTTGCTTGCCTTAATATCTGAATCTATGTTTAGTGTGGTTGCTAAATGTCAATATGCTTCTAATATTTGGTGTACTTTAGAAAGGGAATCTCTTACTAAGTCTAAGGCAAAAACATTACATGTTAGAAGGTTACTACAAAATACTAAGAAGGATAACTTGAACATACATGATTACTTTGTAAAAATGAGAAGCTATGCTTAAAGTTTATCAGCTAGTGGAGTGACTATTACGGATGAAGAGCTACTGAACTATATCTTAGATGGACTTGATTTGGAATATGATGTTGCAGTGGTAAATATAACCATTAGGTTAGAGTCAAAATTGGATCCTTTGTTGGTTCAAGAAGCTCAAATTATCTTGCAAAAGTTTGAGCTTTAACTAGAAAAGGCAAATGCAATAATGAATTCTATGGTTAACTCATAATTTCATGGTAGCTCAGTACATATTGCAAACCTATCATCTGATGTAGTAAACAAGAAAACACAATCTGAACAACCTCAATTTGGTTCTGATCAACGTCAGATTCATCCTACAACAAATTATAATAAACAGTCTGGAAGTTTTATGTCTCCATACTCTACCTCTGGATAGAATCAGTTGATGTATTCACCATTTCAAAATCAAGTCTACCCTCAATCCTTACCTAGAGGATTTTATAATGGCCGAGAAAGAGGCAGAGGTGGAAACTGATCAAGATTGATCTGCCAGGTGTGGGGAAAAGCAAGACACCTAGCACTAAATTGTTATCATCGTTTCAATGTGCATTTCTCTGGCAACAAAGGCAATTTCTTTTAGCATTCTCCTCAGTAAGCTAATATAGGAGACTCACTTCAAAGGCCTCAATATTCTGGTGGCATTCCACAACAATACTCTCTTGTTCAACCTGCATTGATGCCAATGAGTTTGCAATATCAGTCAAATATTGGTACTCAAACTTTATTTAATTCCAAAAATACTGGTCATCAGTTATCTTCTGCAGCTCCTTCCAGTATGCATAACCAAGTTTATTCCTCTCAAGCACAAACATAACAACACCTTAACTTTGCCATCAATTACATCACTACACCATCAACCATTCAAGATGAAGAATGGTACATGGACTCTGGAGCAACAAACCATGTCACTTCTAATCTTTCCCAACTAACAACAAGCTCTCACTATACAGGATCTAAGTAGCTTCAAGTTGGAAATAGTAAGCTACTTCCTATAACTCATATTGGTTTAGCATCTTTACCTTGCTTATCCAGAAATTTATCTCTTCATCATGTCTTGTGTGTTCCTTATGTTACCAAAAACTTGTTAAGCATTTCCAGATTCACCAAAGAAAATAACGTTTTTGTTGAATTCTTTGATGATTATTGTTTGGTCAAGGACAAGCAAACCAAAGCAACTCTTCTTCAAGGAAACCTTAAAGTTGGTCTCTATCAGCTTCAAGTTCCAGTTTCTTCTTCTCTTGTGATTACTAAAGTTCTTGCCAGCAAAGTCTATCCTAGTTCTGCTTCTTTTATTTCTGTCGAAAATAATTTCAACAAGACACCTGCTAGTTTGTCTTTGTTTACAACAACCTTTAATTCTTGTAAAAGTGATGATAAGTCCTCTGGCTCTATATCATCTGTTTTCATGCTAATAAAATGAGTTCATTTCAATCTTATCCTATTCGAAAAACCAATACAATGATGTGGCACAAATGATTAGGCCACCTATATGAAGCCATTCTCACTAAAATCTTGGTTGAAATGAATATAACACAATCTGCTAGAAGTAAAATTACCTTCTGCCAAGCCTGCCAATTTGACAAACTTCATTAGTTAGTTTTTCCTAGGTCTAGCTCTAGAGCCTCTAATCCTCTTGACTTGATTTATTCCAATTTACTATGTTCAATTTCTTGATGATCATAGTAGGTTCACTTGGATTTTCCCTATAAAGTCAAAATCTAAAACTCGATCTGTCTTCAAACAGTTTCACAAATTGGTTGAAAGGTAGTTCAATACCTCCTCAAAATGTGTCCAAATTGACTGGGGTAGGGAGTTTAGAAGCCTTGTTCCCTGCTTTCATGAGCATGGTATATTATTTAGGCACCCTTGTCCCTATACACATTAGCAAAAGGGTAGGGTAGAAAGAAATCATCGCCAAATTGTTGAACAAGATCTAACCTTACTTGATCAGGCTAGCATGCCCCTAAAGTACTGGTGGTTTGCTTTCCAAACTATTGTATATCTTACAAATAGGCTTTCTACACCTGTCTTGTCTAATGTCTCCCCATTTCAAGTTTTGTTTCATAAATCACCCAATTATTCTGTTATCAAAGTGTTTGGTTGTGCTATATATCCATTTCTCAGACCTTACGGTACTCACAAGTTCAATTTTCACACCTCCAAATGTACATTTGTTGGCTATAGTTTACACCATAAGGGTTACAAATGCTTAGACCCAACTAGTCATGTTTACATTTGTCAAAGTGTCAAATTTAATGAATTTGACTTTCCTTAAACACTCATCCTATGGTTACCCGATCTAAAGCAAAAATTCTCAACTCAATTTTAGTTCCTTCCTCCCATTTGGATACTACAAAACTAGAATCTGTTATTGAAGCTCTCTATCATTCGTCTTGGAAATCTGCTATGCAATCTAAGTATGATGCACTCTTGGCCAATAATACTTGGGAGTTGGCTCCAGCCACTTCTGATATGCATCATGTTGGTAACAAATAGATCTTTTGGATCAAATACAACTCTGATGGTTCCATTTAGAGGTACAAGGCCATGTTGGTGGCCAAGGGCTTCCAACAAACTCCTGGTGTAGATTATTGTGAAACATTCAGCCCTATAGTCAAATCCCCTACCATCAGAGTTATTCTAATTCTTGCCATGAGCTATGGATGTGATATTCAGCAAGTTGATATAAATAACGCATTTTTGAATGGAGAGTTAGCTATAACAGTTTATATGTACCAACCTGAAGGCTTTGTCAATTCTCAATTTCCCACACATGTACGCAAATTGATCAAAGCTTTATATGGTCTTAAACAAGCTCCAAGAGCTTGGTTTGACAAGTTGAAGCATGCTTTTCTAAGTTGGGGCTTTATCAATTCAATAGTTGATTCAAGTTTGTTTACTTACAAAAAGGAAGATCAATTGGTGCATGTTCTAGTATATGGGGATGACATCCTTCTTACTGGAATCAATGCTACACTAGAGCAAGAAATGGTTCTTAAGCTGAACAAGCAATTTGCCCTTAAAACTTTGGGGTCTTTGAAGTATTTTCTTGGTTTTGAAATCACCCAAACTGAATCAACTCTTCATATGAACCAAAAGAAATATGCTAAAGATTTACTTGTTAAAACAAGCAGGTTTGCATTCCACACCTATGGTTGTAAGAACTAAGTTAGTTGTTGAAGACAGTGAACTCTTTGACAAACTAGGACTATAAAGGAGCACCATCAAGGCCTTGCAACATCTCACCTTGACCAGGCCAGACATAGCTTACTCTATAAATAAGCTAAGTAAGTTTCTCAAAGCCCCTACCCAACTGCATTAGCAAGCTTGTAAAAGACTCTTAAGGTATGTTAAAGGCACACTGACACATGGGATTCAGTTTCATACGGCTGATAGATTCAACCTAGAGTGTTACAATGATGCAGATTAGGCTAGTAATGTTCAAGACCAAAGGTCTACTAGTGGATGTTGTCTATTCCTTGGTCCAAACTTGTTGTAGTGGAGTTCTTACAAACAGAAAGTAGTGGTACAGTCCTCAACCGAAGCTGAGTATAGAGCTCTAGCTCAAGGGGCAATTGAAATAGCCTGATTTAAGAGTTTATTTTGTGAAATTGGTCTTCACCTATTTGAATTACTTGTGATTTGGTGTGATAATCAGAGTGTTGGCTCTCTTGCCTCTAATCCTATTTTTCATGCTCGCACAAAACACATTGAGCTTGATGCCCACTACATCCAAGAACAAGTCACTACCAACCAATTGAAAGTGTAATATGTACCCACTGATCATCAAAGAGCTGATATCTTTACCAAAGCTCTCTTAACCTCCAAATTTGAGTTTTTCAGAAATACTCTTACTGTGAAATCGGCTGTAGCTATTTGACTGATACTGAAGTTTGAAACATTCCGAGTTGTGTTCAGATGTTATGTGATTACCTATGTTGAAGTCTGNGTTCCATGAAACTGATTTCTTAACATATGCTCAAGATACTGTTAAAATTTGATAGTTCAATTTAAATAAAGCTATCCAATAAGTTTTGCAATTTAATGATTGAAGATGGTCATCATGGCTTCCTTCACTGTTAGTAATTAGTATCTGAGATTCTGAGGCAGCACTTATGCAACCTTTTTGATAAAGAAGTGACATTTTTTTATATCAATGTTCTGTTTCTCCATGTACAGACACCAGGGTTAAACATAATTACCGAGTACGTAATGGGTATTATATATCCTGGAAAACCGATTGCTAATGTATGCTTCAAGACTTATGGTTATATAAGCATGGCTCAGGCCATCTCCTTCCTCAGTGATTTCAAGCTAGGGCACTACATGAAGATCCCTCCAAGATCAATGTTCTTAGTTCAGGTACATTTATTATCTACCTATTAAATAAGTAATACTAATAAACTGCAGATGAAACTATATTAAGTAATCTATTCAGATATTATCACGACACTAAAGATATGCCAACAAACATCTTCATGGAAGCATGAAGTCTTAAATATATGATTGACAAGAAACTTTATATCCCCTATAGACTAGAAGTATAATTTTGTTTCAAGCACTACATATCCCAAATCATATCGAATGGTAATATTACTGAAGAGAAGCATCATGCAGCTGCTTGCAAAAGAATTTGATGTTAGCACTTGTAATTAGAGACAAGATATGATTATTCATCGATGTTGGTATATTACAACAATGTGAGACCATTGTGAACAAGTGAAAATATGAAATTATGAACTTTTATAGTAGCAGCTGTATTAGAAGAAAGAATGAACATAGTGAAATATTTGAGTTTTTTTGACTTCTACCCTATAAATCATATGGATAGCGTAACAATAGAATTTATTGGCCTTAGTTGATAAATCAACTCTAATATGAATAATCTACTTAATCTTACTTTTCCACTTATTTTCCTTTCTTGTTTATAAGCTGATGCATGTCTTCTTTCTGTTGCCATATTTTTTGTATGAATAGTTCATTGGAACAATTCTTGCTGGAACCATCAACCTTACAGTGGCATGGTGGTTGCTGACCTCCATTGAGAACATATGTCAAGATGATCTCCTTCCTGTTGGCAGTCCCTGGACATGCCCCGGTGATAGAGTCTTCTTTGATGCATCAGTGATATGGGGTCTGGTAGGACCCAAACGCATCTTTGGATCACTAGGAAACTATGCAGCCATGAATTGGTTCTTCCTTGGTGGTGCATTAGGACCAGTCATAATTTGGCTATTCCATAAGGCCTTCCCAAAGCAATCCTGGATTCCGCTAATCAACCTTCCAGTCCTTCTGGGAGCAACAGGAATGATGCCACCAGCAACTGCAGTTAACTATAATTCTTGGATCATAGTCGGAACAATTTTCAATTTCTTCATATTCCAGTATCGAAAGCAATGGTGGCAGAGATACAACTATGTTCTTTCTGCAGCTCTGGATGCTGGGGTGGCGTTCATGGCAGTGCTACTGTATTTCTCAGTAGGTCTGGAGAATAGAAGTTTGGATTGGTGGGGCACAGCCGGTGAACATTGTGACTTGGCAACTTGTCCAACAGCTGAAGGCATAATGGTTGATGGTTGTCCGGCGAACTAATGCAGCAGCAAGCAATGCTTAATATTGTTTGTATTTTTTTCTGTCACATTTTTTTTTTTTTTACTATGAAAGTTGCACAGGATAGGATTAGCAAGTATTATAACAGTGTTGTCACAAAAGTGAAGAGTGTCAAGAAGTATTGTATGTATCACATTGGGTGATAATTTCAATACAAAGTTTAATTCACATTTTAAGATCCTTCTTTTGAACGAGCCTATGATTTTGTTATTTCGATTTTTCTGGCATTAGAAAGTTTACCATTTCAAAACTGCAACCAGGCGCAACTTCAATTTGCAACCATTGTGAAGGGTGTCAGGTCAATATGAAGAGACCACCTAAGAAGAGCTTGAGATAAAATGATGTGCAACATCAGCTGGATCTTTCATTAGTCATTTAGTAGAGTAGACAAGCTGATTATTCCGTAAATTCTGGAATAATATGTAGTCAAATGAACTCAATTAATAAATTATGCATAATTGTTGTCATTCTGAACCAATAAAAAAAAAAAAAAAAAAATCTCCCACATGATTTGTGGTATAAAGAAGAGGCCGCACCAACTTCATCCTTGAATGTAACAAGTTTTAGTAATGTAGGCCATTACAGCTTAGATCAGTAATGTTATCATTTGGTAGAGAGTCAATTTCTTGCTGTCCATTAGAATCCCATTGTTCAACATCATGCTATTGCCCATAGGGGTTGATCGGGTCCGAGTACTCCAGAATTTTTAGAGGAACCAAAACTAGCCGGTTCCCAAAATATGGAATCGGAATCAGAACCGGTTGGTTCTAGTTCCTAGTATGAAACAGGTTCCATTTTGGTTCTTAGTACTCAGAACAGTTAAAATGATCCTTATTAGTTTAAAAAAATGACAAAAACACCTTTAAAAATTACAAATAAACCCCATTTGTTTACCAAAATACAAATATGATTGATTATTTTATTTCAGATGGCCCAAATACAAATAATGAGATTTTTTATTTTAATAAATTCTTTAACTTTTCTTTTAAATATTTTAAAGGATGCAAAAACCTACAAAATATCAACTGTTCAACAATCCATCAATTTCATGGATTAATTTCTTTTATTAAGATAAAAATATGATAATACTTTTAGAAATAATCCTTGTCATCCAATATAAAATTGAATCTTTATAAATTAATACTAGAGAGATAATCAACTGTAGAGGTAGGTTAATTAATTATGATTCACATTTCGTATATAATACATGCCACGTAATTAACGAGTTTGATTTCTTTTTTTTTTCCAAACTAGCTAACTTACTGGCAGGCCCTTGAAAGTTGATTTCTTTATTTATTAATTTATATATCAATAAAACATTTACAAATCATATGGTTTATAAAACCCAATGCACTCACACCTAAAAGTTGATCCCACAAGAATGTGATGGTCTGCATTAAAATTAAGAGTTTTCACATGACGTATGTTTACAAAAATACAAACATTTTAAACTAGAATACAGCTCCAGTCTGCAGTAAAAATAACAAATGTTCCAAGTTCCAATTCCAAATGTTGTTCCTAAAATTAAAATTACATAACATTTTAAAATATAAAATAACATAAAAACATCTCATGCTTCCATATCGGAAGAATTCCCAATGGATATGGATATTCCTCGTTGAACTGCTCTAAACTCTACAAAAATAAATATAAGAAAATTGATAAGTAATTTATTATGTTAAAAACATTGAATAAAATTATTCTATATATGACAATCATAAACGGCTTAAACCAAATATGCCAAATTGAAATCATATTGTTAAAACAAAACAATGCATGTAGGAGAATGGATTTTGAAATGAGTAATACTAGCCTTACAAAAAGACATACAAAGAGACAAATTCGGTTTAAGGGTTGGATTTCTCTCTTTGTATGCTTCTTTGTATGTCTTTTTGTAAGGTTAGTATTATTCAAAATTGACAAATGCAATGATTACTCTTTTGAAATTGACAAATGCAATGATCTTTATATAGTAGCATCGATAAGATAAGATATTCCAGAAACAATCAATTGACTTTCTAACTTTTTAATCAACTTCATCCAAACCACAACTTATAAGTAATGCGAAAACTGAAAATGCAACTTTATTCTAATACAATCTAGAAAGAAATAATTGCAGAAACTCTCATCTAAGCTAAACTAAAAGAGGAGGCTGCTTCGGCTAAATTTGACTAATCTCTGTAATTTATCTATTGCACATTGCATGGGACAAAAATTATATTGAGCTTGACGAGGTCCAATAAAGAAATAAACATATTACGGCTCAATGCCATAGCTCAATTCTGGTTGGGCGTACGCTTAAATCTACTTTGTGAACTGACCATTCTATAACTTGGGTTATCCTACAAGTTAAGCTAAATCGGGTTTCAGTCCATTACCCCACAACAGTCCCAAAATAGGAATTAGAATCCTCTTTCCTTTCCATTTCAGTTTAGATCCAAGATCTTACTCGAAGTGGTAACCCTAATCCGATAAAAGCAAGTGATAACATTTCTTTCCTAATTAAGATTCATCTACTAAGTAGGACTCAGAGTTCTACTAGGACTCCAACCCCTTTGATTCACTATATAAACAGAGACTAGATTTCTCATTATTCATTAAAAAATAACCCATAGCTTTAAGCTCTCAAAGTTTTTACTCCCAAGAACTGCCATTCCTCTGGCCGTAAAGCTTAGCTTCAACTAACTTTACCACCTTCAACCACCGCAAAGCCTTGCTCTGGCCACTTTGCCTTAGTCTAGCTCTAGTTGTATTATTATGGTAAACCCTTCCTACTCTTAACCCTATTAAAATAACTTCAACTTTGCTGACTTGAACGTCGGAATGCCTACGGTAGACACCACACCGGTGTCACCCAAGCCTTCATGTTCTCTTTCCTTCTTTGTATAAGTCCATCAGATTGTCAGTGACTTGCTTCACACAAAATCCATCTGAATTATTTGTAGATTTTACTGTCTACAGGCACCACTCCGTTTCACCCGATCCACAAATTGCATGCCACCATAAATATTATTGGCGCCTGCTTTGCCAATGGCCCAATGCTGCTTTTTCCATAAGAGATTCCAGTCCATTTATAATTTGATAACGACTGTTAATTTCTTTCTAAATACCAGGAACTATATTAGAATAAGCGTAACACAAGCGAGTGCCTTTCTTTTTTTTTTTAACACAAATGTCTTTGATTAATAGCTTAACAAACCAGAAAAATTTCAACGGGCTTCAAGCAAACCCATTTCATTTCTTTTGTCAGCTTCTCATAAACATTCACGCCCCAAAAAAAAAAAAAAAACAAAAAAAAAAAAAAAAAAAAAAAAAAAGGGAAGCTGATTCAGATTATAAAGCGGAAAATTTTTATTTGTTTTTTTTTGTGGGGGGAGGGGGGGGGGGGGGGGGGATTCCTCACATCAAATAATCAAGTGAAATACACCCCAACAAGAACAGTGTTAAATATCAATGGGGTCTTTAGAAACAAAACAAATGCAAAAACAAATAGGAAATTAACACATGCATGCCATTGGAAAGCGAAAGAAAGAGAGGGAAAGCACCTGAATGAGCTGAACTGGAAGTTGATAAGATAATAGAAGGAGAAATTACAAGGATCTGGTGGTTTAGTTCGATTTTAAGGCAAGAAAAACCAGTAAAATCCCGAAACCAGAAGTCTAACCACTCGAATGAGAAACAAACCTACTCCTAACTGAAGCAAGTGCCACCAGAAAATCGATTTCAAAGATCGGCGAACTTCACCTTTTTCCCCCTTCTTCCCCTAATCGTGAAATTACAAAATACAAACCGTAGATTAAGACTTTTGTTTTAGCTCTTCTGATTTTTGTTTTCACATGTAAAAATAAAAATTTTAGAACAACCCCCATAATTTAAGAATTTTCATGTTTAACCCGGTTCCTAGTCGGGTAACCTATACCCAAGTTTCGGTTTCGGTTCTTGGTTCCTGCATTACCGGAACCAGAACTGGCCAGTTCCACAAAATGGGAACTGGAACCTATCAGAATCGATTCCTTGGGTGCACGTCGTGTCTGGTTCTACCCTATTTTCATGTTCACCCCTATTGAGGACAACATTGCAAACCCACTAACGAAAGCTCTGCCACAACAGAAGCATGATAAACACTTAGCATCTTCTGATATTAAATACATGAATTATTAGCTATAGTGCAAGTGGGAGATTATTAGGGTAGGGCCCTAGAGCCAATCTAATTGTAGGAATTGACTACTTGTAAACAACATGTTGATATTAATAAAAAGACAATTTAACTATATCATTTAGTTTAGATACATCTTGATAGATGCCCGTAGAATGGTAAAATCGTGACAAGGGTATCAAATGCTTTAAATCTTGATTGTAGGAACCCTATGATCACATTAGATGACCATTCTAAAAATCGTTCGTCGCCACAGTATTATCCTAAAGTAAGGGTATAGAATAATGCAATAAAACTATCATAGCGTTGAACGACTCTATCGAAAGATAGTAATAGATCTTACATATTAAATTTGTTTGGTGACAACTTGGTGCAACGCATAGGTGCTTGCAATTGACAAGTTCACTGGATAGATCCACTAGAGGATTATGGTAATCCTAGTATCTAGGGAATATATCCTCTAATGGATGGTGGTGCATATAATCTTTAGACTTGAGATCACTAGAGCATTGTGTGTAAATATGAGTGTAGTTTGATGCTGGCCTAACGTAGTCCTGTTTAGGGTTATCAGTACAAGAGTGATGAGCTATATTGAGAAGTACACTATGGCTATGATGGATTGATATATGATTCATCACTCTTTGGTACAAGAGATTTATCAGCTTAGCAATTCGGTAAATGACAACGACCGCAAAACTGTAGCCGTAGTGGAATTGAGTTGGTGCTCAAGTTTGATTTTATTAAGTCGTTAGTTTGATTACCGAATACGAACATATCAAAGTAGTTTATTTGAAGTTGATATTATTTTTATATTTCAAACCTTGATAAGATAATAGTTGATGAAATGATTTGATTGCATGGTAACCATATTGTTGACAAGTAGTTAATACGTTGAATCCGAATTTATGATGTGGTCATGATGCCTAGCTAGAGGCTAATTTTGGTTTGTGTGTAATGAGACAATTAATTGACTGTTAATTGCCATATTACTCAATGTTGATATGATAAGGAGCCTACACACTTAAAAGACAATTTAAAGAAGATAATGAATACGGATAATTTTGTCATTTCAGGATGAAGGGGTATTTTGGTAAATCTCATGATGTAATTAAATTTTCTAGAAGGTTTTTGCCTATGTCCAATTTTATATTGAATTTAATTTGTAAGATTACATATTTATCTAAATATATATATTGGTGNTTTGTTTGGTTGGCTGTAGCCATACCATCTTTTAAATGATAAATCTCAAATTTTTCTTGCAGGTGATTTGAAGCGTATTTGTGAGACAGATCTTGGTCTTGTTTCCCAGTGCTGTTTGACTAAGCACGTTTTCAGGATGAGTAAACAGTATTTAGCTAATGTGGCGTTGAAGATAAATGTGAAGGTTGGTGGGAGGAATACGGTGCTTGTTGATGCAATATCTAGGCGCATACCTCTAGTCAGTGACCGACCGACTATAATTTTTGGAGCTGATGTTACCCATCCTCACCCTGGAGAGGATTCCAGCCCGTCTATTGCAGCCGTATGTTCTTTAAATTTTCTCTGATTCAGTTTCATGATGGTGTTATCATGTGTTCACCTTAGTTCAACCACAATTTTTGTTAATTAAAACTTTCTCTGAATTTAAAACAGGTTGTGGCTTCTCAAGATTGGCCAGAGGTCACAAAGTATGCTGGATTGGTTTGTGCTCAAGCTCATCGCCAGGAGCTCATCCAAGATTTATATAAGACATGGCAGGATCCTGTAAGAGGGACAGTGTCCGGTGGCATGATCAAGTATGATTGACCTCTCTTTTACACATGTATTGGTTGTTCAGTTTGTTTTCTTCTATGGGTTTGTCGTTGAGCAGTGCTTATGTTTGATGGATGGAAGCAATATTGAATACTGATCGCTTTTTGAAGTTGGTTATTGTTTTGCTTTTTTTTTTTTTTTTTTTTTTTTAATTATAAATTTCCTTACATTCTCTCTTTGGTGTGATCTAGGGAACTTCTTATTTCTTTCCGTAGAGCAACTGGGCAGAAGCCACAGCGCATAATCTTTTACAGGCATTTTCGTAGTCCTGCTGCTGTCTGTTTTCCTGTTACTTTTTCTTGCTATGACCACTGATGTACTTGTGTAACTTCAGGGATGGTGTCAGTGAAGGGCAGTTCTATCAAGTATTGCTCTATGAACTAGATGCTATTCGTAAGGTAAGGTTTCTCTGTTTGATGACTTCCAAATTCCAGCTCCCTGTATGGTATTTGCTTAAATCAACGAACTTCTGAAATTAAATATATCTGCTTATAAATTTCCCCTTTTGTTGGACTTAATTTCAGGCATGTGCTTCCTTGGAACCAAACTATCAGCCTCCTGTGACTTTCGTTGTGGTTCAGAAACGTCACCACACAAGGTTGTTTGCCAACAACCATCATGACCGGAATGCAGTTGACAAGAGTGGGAATATATTGCCTGGTTAGTAACTCTGGTTTGATAATTTGATTTGATTTGATATTTATCATTGTTGCAGAGATTTTTTTATTTTATTTTATACGACCTAAAGTTCTCAATCTTATGAATCCTGCAGGTACTGTTGTGGACTCCAAAATTTGTCATCCAACTGAATTTGACTTTTACCTCTGTAGCCATGCTGGAATACAGGTTAGATATCTTTTCTACTCCTATGTACTTGGCATGCTGCATTGCAGATTTGATTCTAATATACCTACTTGACAAACAGGGTACAAGCCGTCCAGCTCATTACCATGTACTGTGGGATGAGAACAAATTTTCTGCTGATGGACTACAGTCCCTCACAAACAACCTTTGCTACACGTAAGTCGATAAATGAATAATTCAGTTGCAGCTGCATTATAAAAAATTTGGGCTCAAGGTGTCAAAGATGTAACTTATAGTTTCATTTTATCCTAAGATAATGACACTAAACTGTAATTTGGTATGTTCTGATTTCTGCAGATATGCGAGGTGCACACGTTCTGTTTCCATTGGTAAGCATTTCCCCCTGCAGTCTCTCTCACAGACACGGATGCACACAGATACACCCTTGTGCATGCTATCTCAAATTTTCGGTTCTGCATTTGTTGATGTTAATTTCTGTTGTTACTTTGACAGTTCCACCGGCATACTATGCCCATCTTGCTGCATTCCGAGCTCGTTTCTACATGGAACCAGAGACATCAGATAGCGGTTCAATGACAAGTGGCACTGCTGCCGGACGCGGAGGCATGGGTGGAGGGGCAGCTGCCAGGAGCACTCGAGGACCCGGTCTTAGTGCTGCTGTTAGACCGCTTCCTGCCCTGAAGGAGAATGTCAAGAGGGTTATGTTCTACTGTTAGGCCTTTTTAAAAACCTTAAAAAATAAGTAGACATCTGCTATGTTCCGTGGCTGTGAGAGCCGTTTGGAAACTGGTTCTGAAACTCTACTGTTTTGCTTTGTAGCTGTCTGACATTTGCTACTGGTGTGCCAAAATGTCCCTAAATATTTAACTTCTGGATACATTTCCCATCTGGGTTCCGTAGAAAAACAAATGCAAGGTTTGGGGCATTTTTAAAAATCATCTGAAAATGTTATGGTTAAATATTAAAAAGCACAATGTAAAATTGTAAATACGTTATTGTCCATTACGTAAGTGTGTAAACGGCCACGGGGAAATGTGAATAGGTTACATAAAGATTTAAGGCTAGAAATTGTAACAGCGTTAACGCTTAAGACGTTAATTAATGCTGACGCCGTAATTGGCTGTAACTGCACACCTTACTTAACCGTAACGGCATACACCATTAAAAACGCTGACGGCGTACGGCGTTAAATAACGATGACGCTAATGATCAAAGACGTTATATCAGCGTCACTGAGAAAGAATAGTAACGGTAATTTCATACCACATCAATTACTTCTTCTTGGTATGCAGGGATGGTGCGAGGGCAATTCTACTTGTCTATTTCTTCCTTTGTTCAACATAATTTCTGGCATGGCTCTCTGGTTCGATAATTTATTTTGATTTTCCTTTGTTCAACATTGCCCAAATGTGTTATATTGATTTTCCTTTGTTCAACATTGCCCAAATGTGTTATATTTCTGGCATGGTGTAGGACTTGCTGAATACCATATTGTTTCTATGAAGTTTTCAATGCCCTAGTTTTGTGATATTGTTGGTCATATCATATGTAACTCATATATATTAACACTGGATTATCTGGGCAGATTTAAGTTTGCTGCTGATGAACGATTACTGTGATTAATTTATCAGAAGTCCTTTTTTTTCTCTTACCCAAATCGAGGGACAAACAGCCAGCTTCAGCATCAAAAGTTTAAGCTTTAAGTTGCTAAAGATATCACTTCTGGTTTCATTTTAGCCCAAGATTATGGCACAAAACTGTGAGTTGGTATGTTCTGATTTTTTGTTGAGGTTATCTCTTGTAACTTGACAGTTCCATAGGCATACTATTCATTTTGCTGCGAGCTCGTTTCTACATAGAACCAGAGACATCAGAGAGCGGTTCAACAATAAGCGGTAGTACTGTAAGGCACGGTGGAGGGGCAGATGCTAGGAGCACTTCTTCAAGTCCCCTTCTTGGTGTTGCAAATTAGACTGCTTTCTGCCTTAAAGGAGAATGTCAAGAGGGTTATATGTAAGAAACTTACTTGCAATCTAAACAAAAAATACAAAGAATACAATGTTCTTAGACTATAAACCAAGAATCAAGAATTACCTCCAGCCATTGAAACAAACTTACGAAGCTGTATTTTGGCTTTTTTAAGCTCTCAAGACACTCTAATATTGATGGTGTATTTTGTTTTAGTTGACTACTTGAGCTTAGGGACCAAAACATTACATATAGTCAAGCTTCCATCAAGCTCTTAATAGCATTGCTTAGTGGCTGCCATAAATCCCAATCAAGGGCTAAACAAAAACATTTGAAAAACTGAAGCAACAAATGTGGATCATTAATCTTTAAAACTGATTTGTATTTAATGAAAATCAATTATCAACATTACATGAGTAACGTTGGTGAACATAAGTTTTATATTCTCCCACTTGGTCTACATTTTTAACCATTATTTCATTAAGAAACAAATACACGAATTATGGTGACAGGTCCTCAAAAACGAGTATTATCTTTCATCTATTACAATGCATTTGATTTCTTAAGTTTACTTTATATATGGCAACCTTACTTAATGAATAAACCCTATGTTTATTCTTGGTCCTACAGATGAATTTTCTCAAATGATATTAAGGTGCACATGAATATGAGAAAACATCACAATAAATAAGAGTTTCATTCAAACATTGTATATACAACTACATAGTGGAATGAGGTCCCATTTTTTCTACATGATCCTTGAATTTTAATGGTGGCATGCCTTTGGTCAAAGGATCAACGATCATCAATTCAGTACTTATGTGCTCAATGACCACTTTCTTTTCCTTAAGACATTCTCTTATGGCTAAGTACATAATGTCAATGTGTTTACTTCGACTTTGACTTTTGTTTTTTTTAGCTATAAAGACAGTAGCTGAATTATCGCAGTATATTCTCAATGGTTTAGAAATGGAATCCATAATTTTAAGCCCAGATATGAAACTCTTTATCCATACACCATGTGAAGTAGCCTCAAAACAGGAAACAAACTCAGCTTCCATAGTGGAAGTAGTAGTTAAGGACTGCTTACACTTCTCCAAGATACAGCTCCACTAGCCATTATGAAAACATATCTTGATGTTGATTTGCGTGAATCAACACAACCAGCAAAGTTTGAATCTGAATAACTGATTACTTCTAGATTGTTCGTCTGTCTATATATAAGCATGCAGTTTTTGGTTCCTTGAAGGTACCTCATCACTTTCTTTGCAGCTCTCCAGTGGTCTATACCTAGATTACTTTGATATCGTCCCAACATTCCAACAACAAATGCAATGTTAGGCCTTGTATAGACCTGAGCATACATTAGGCTTCTGACAACAGAAGTATATGAAATGTTCTTCATTTGTTCCCTCTCAAAATCGTTCTTCGGGCATTGGTTCAAATTGAACTTATCACCCTTCACAACGGGAGCCACACTTGGTGAACAATCTTTCATCCGAAATCTCTCTAAAACCTTATTGATATAGGTTTCTTGAGACAGACCCAAGATACCTCATAATCTGTCTCAATGGATGTTGATGCCAATGACATAAGATGCCTCACCCATATCCTTCATAACGAAATTTTTAGAGAGGAATTGTTTTACCTTATGTAGCAAACCCTTATCATTGGTTGTAAGCAAAATATCATCCATATATAAAATAAGAAAGCATACCTTACTCCGACTAACCTTCTGGTATATACATTGATCCATGGGGTTTTCAATGAAACTGAATGAAGTAGTTACCCCATGGAATTTAAAATACCATTGGCAGGATGCTTGTTTTATACCGTATATAGATTTCTTGAGCTTACAAACCAAGTGATCACCATCACTAGAGGAAAATCCTTCAGGTTGTTTCATATAAACCTCCTCCTCTAGGTCTCCATTGAGAAATGCCATTTTTACATCCATTTGTTGTAACTCACAGTCAAAATGGGCTACCAATGCCAATATGATGCGTAAGGAATCTTTCTTAGATACAGGAGAAAAAATCTTTGTATAGTCGATTCCTTCCTTTTGAGTGAATCACTTAGCAACAAGTCTTGCCTTGTAACTCTCTATGTTGCCTAATGAGCCTTTCTTTGTCTTAAAGACCCATTTACATCCAATGGCTTTTACATTATCAGACAACTCAACAAGATCCCAAACTTCGTTACTCTTCATGAAACTTATCTCTTCCTTCATGACATTGTACCATAATTCTGACTCTTTGCAACTCATGGCCTGTGAAAAAGATTCGGGATCACTCTCGGCTCCAGTATTACAGTCAGATTCTTGTAGGTACACTACATAATCACTAGGAATGGCTAACCTCTTAGTTCTAGTGGATCTCCTTAATATTATATCATTATCTTCATGACAAGCTTGTGGTTCAATTGGATGTTCAGAAGGTTCTGGTAATTCCTGAATTGCTTGATCCACTGGAACATTGTCAGCAGCTTGTGGAACTTCAATAATTGGTTGTTCCATACCGATTTGTACTTGAGGGGTGTTATGAACTATGACCAATTTATCACTTGAGGTGAAAGGGCAAGAATCTAAATGATCATGTTCAGGAACATTGTTTCTGATTTGATCGCTCGCACTAATCAAGTCATACTCAAGAAAGATAGTGTTTCTTGATTCTACAATCCTAGTGTTGTGAGATGGACAATAAAATCTATACCCCTTAATGGTCATTGGGTCTAACCTATTCTCTTGTGGATTATAGATTCTCACCTTAGATGGGCACCCTCAAACGCGCATATGTCGCAAACTTGGTTTCCAACCTTTCAATAATTCAAATGGCGTTTTTGGGATAGCCTTGGTTGGAACTCGGTTTAATATATACACAGCTGTCTTAAATGCTTCAGTCCACAATGACTTAGGAAGATTGGAGTTGCTAAGCATACTCCTCACCATGTCCAATAATGTTTAGTTTCTTCTTTCTGCCATACCATTTTGGTTCGGTGAACCAAGCATGGTATTGGGCAACTATCCCATGTTCTTGAAGAAACTTAGCGAACAGACCAGGTGCTTGTCCAATCTTAGTGTATCTACTATAATACTCACCACCTCTATTTGATCTCACTATCTTAATTTGCTTTCCGCATTGTTTCTCTACTTCAACCTTAAATGTTTTAAACGCATCTAATGATTCGTTCTTGTTATGAAGTAAGTAGAGATACATATATCGTGAGTAGGGATGGACACAAAGCCCGGCCCCGAACGGGGCAGATTTTCCTCGAATTGTTCAGGCTTTGGGCCGGGATCAGGCCCAAGATTGGCCCCAGAATTTGGGGACGGGCGGGGGCCGGGATAGGTTTTGTTCCGGCCCGTATATTATATATATATATTAATTTTAATAATTGAAAATCAATCATATATACCTATAATAATTTTAATAATTGAAAATCAATCATATATACCTATAATAATTTTAATATTTGAAAGTCAATTATACATTATACAATGACAAATTATAATTGCGTAAATATTTTATGAAACTATATACAAATAGTTAATAAATAAGACTAGATTAAATATAATAAATCATTATGAATAAATAAATAAATATATAATATGTTAATGCTATGAAACAAAAGTTATACATTCGACATTATATATTATACATTATATATGGTATACATTTGACATTGTACATTATACATTATACATTGTGTATTAGTATGATGGTTTTTATATTTAATATGTATGCGCAATATAGATTTAATTTTTTTTTTTGATGATATAGTCTTTACGATTAATATGTATATTATATATTTAATTTTTTTTTTGGTTGATATATACAATTTGGAGAAAAGGATAATAAAACTAAGGATACAAAAATACAAAAAACCCCTAAACAGGGAATCCTCGAATTCCCCGTTTGGGGAACAGGCTTTTTTCGGGGATTCTCCGAATTCCCCGAACGGGCTTTGGGCCGGGATCAGGGAATCCCCTTGGGCTTTTGGTCGTGAGTAATCATCAATAAAGGTGATGAAGTATCTCTGACCATATGAGTCCATGTCTGGACTATATATATTAGTATGTATGATTTCTAATATGTCCAAACTCCTACTGGCACCTTTCTTAGATTTGTTGGTCTGCTTTCCCTTAATGCAGTCCACACATGTTTCAAAATCAGTGAAATCTAGAGTACTAAGTACACCATCATTTATTAATCTCTTAATTCTATCTATGGAGATATGTCCTAATCTCTGATGCCATAACATAGAGGAGTCCTTGTTAATAATACACCGCTTAGACCCAGTGTGAACATGCATTGAATTATAAGTGATATTGTCTTGCAAATTAATAAGATAAAGACCATTAGACAAAATACCATTCCCAACACAATTAGAATTATAAAATAAACTGAATGATGTGTTTGAAAAATTAAAGGAATAACCCAAAAGTACAAGTCTAGAAACTAAAATCAAGTTTTGTGAAAAACTTGGAACATAGAAGGTCCTATCTAATTCTGATACAAAACCATTACTTAAAGTTAACATACATGTTCCTATGGCCTCCACATGTGAGCCCATCTTGTTTCTAGATAAGATGCTTTGCTTACTTCCCATTTGTTTCCTTAGATTTTGCATACCCTACAAGGAGTTTGCAATATGGATTGTAGATCTAGAGTCAATGCACCAGGTGTTAATATTAACATTAACCATATTAGATTCATAACAAACAAACGAGGTTGGATTACCTTTATTCTGAAGCCATTTCTGAAATTTGGGGCATTCTTTCTTCATGCGTCCCTTCTTTTTACAGAAGAAACATTTGGCCTCTTTCATGATATGCTTGGGGTGGTATTTTACCTTTCCCCTTTTGATTGGCTTGAGGTTTGCCTTTCCCGCGTGTTGTTGCTAGTGTTGCACTTTCACCAAGCTCCATCACAAGCCTCCCTTCTTCTTGAACACACATGGTCATTAATTCATTGATTGACCATTTGTTCTTATGTGTGTTGTGCGAGATTTTGAATGGCCCATATTATTGTGGGAGGCTGTTCAGGATATAGTGCACCTGGAAGGATTCAGACATCTCAACCTCAAGTTTTTTAAGTTGAGCCGCAATGTCCCTCATATTCATGATGTGCTCACGCACACCTTTCACGTTGGTGAGTCTGATGGATGAAACTTCATGATTAGGGTGCTTGCCAGTGCTTTATCTGAAATGATAAATTGATCATCAATGGCTTTCAGCAAGTCCCAGCCCTTTTCATGCTGGTCGACAGAACCACGTATACTAGCAGAAATTTTAGTCTTAATGAACATCACGCTGAGGCTATTAGATCTCTCCCATCGTTCATAAAGTGTGATGTCCGCTGGAGTGCTGGTATCAGTGATAGCTGGTGGTTCATCTTTCCTAATAGCATAGTCAATATCAATCTCCTAAATGGAAGAGAATTCTCTCATTCCATAACTTATAGTTATCACCTTTCAATTTAGGGATATCGTAACGAATATCAGAGAAATTAGCAGGTTATGAAGCTGCATTAATTAAAATTGCTTATGTCAAAATTTGAGGTCTAATAATTTTCATGTTTTACCAATGCAAAACATGTAAGAATTGAATCTAATGACATAAAATTTGCCTGTGGGCTTAAATTTTAATTCAAGTAGATTCATGTATAGCCTATGATAGAATCATCAAATTATGTTCTTAATTCATAATTAGTGGGTATATTATGAAAGTAATTTGATATTCTATCTTAAACTTATGATAAAACTATCAAATTATGTTCCTCCTCCTAATTCTTGTGGGTAAATTAAGAAATATAATTTGATATTCTATCCTAATTAATTATATAAATATAACAAAAATATCATGTTGGATAAAATTTATTATATTAAGTATAATTAATTACAATTAATGTCTATAATTCTTTACGTGATCCTAAACAATTATAATATATAATTTTATTTAACTAAAGATGTTGTGGCTAATCCCTAGTTAATTAAAATTATATAGATCACAAGACATTATAAATTTAAGTTTTATGAGAATATTTCTCTAGCATAAGAAAATTCAAGATAAGAATAAATTGTATAATTCAATCGACAACTAACATGTTATTATTATGCATAAAATATTCGCATAAAATATTGCATAACATTAAATTTCATGCTTTTATCCATATATACTCATTCAAAAATTGCATGTATTAATTTAGAAAAGATATAATCAATTCATGAAAAATAAATATGAGCATAATTAATTTAAGATTTTGCACAATTTAACTTATCCAAAAATGCATTTGATTAAACCAAAATTAATATAACATGCATAATTAAAATGAGCAAAATTAGACATAATATAAATTTATTTTACCAATCAAATGACAAAAACGCTAAATGGCCTGTATGGCTCGGTACCATGCTTCTTTACTTGGAGATCATGTGTTCAAATCCCAGAACTGTTAGATTAAAATTTTTTTTTTATTGACAAGTAAACGACATGTCGTTTTCAAGACTTAAGGAAAACTGACATGTCATTAATCTTGGGATCTAGTCATCTTCAACCTTTGATCGGGTCTGAAACTGGATACCAGACCCGAAAACGACTCAGTATCCAAACCCAGGTGGGAATCCACCATTCAAATGCTAAAATGATTGTTTCAAAGCCCATAAATGATAGAAATCCAATTTCCTAATAATTTCTAACATTTATTTGCATTAAAAACAACTAAAAAACAAACTTTGATTTAAAAAAAAAAAAAAAATTCAAACGGTCATGAGCAGAGAGCTTCCAAAATTTCTTTTGCAAAACATCAAGGCAGAGGTATTATAAAACTCTGATACCAACTATAAGCAACTTATCTGCAATCTAAACAAAAAATACAAAGAATACTATATTCTTATACTATAAACCAAGAATCAATGATTACCTCCTGCCATTGAAACAAACTCATGAAGCTGTATTTTGGCTCTTATAAGCTCTCAAGACACTCTAATATTGATGGTGTATTTTGTTTTAGTTGAATACTTGAACTTAGGGACCAAAACATTATATATAGCCAAGCTTCCATTAAACTCTTAATGACATTACCTAATGGCTGTCATAAATCCCAATCAACGGCTAAACAAAAACATTTAAAAAACTGAAACAACAAATATGGACTATTAATTTTTAACACTGATTTATATTTAACGAAAATTAATTATCAACGTTACTCATTGAACATAAATTTTACATTATATTCTACCGTGAGTCCTATAAAACCCCACTAAAAGAAAAGACATTTGCTATGTTCTACTGCTGTGAAAATGCCTTCGAAAAATGACTCTGAATTTAATGAATGGATAAAATATACATTTCTTATTTCATAAAACATTTTAATAATTTAATAATTAAAAATATATATTATTAAAAAGTAATAAGAAATTAATCGTTGCTCAATTTTACTTAAGAGTAACAAATCTTGCCATTGCCAGTCCATACCTGTAATGTCAGAAGTTTGAATTTTACTAGAAACAACTCGTAACTAGAGGCATCCTATGAACCTTGAAACGGGGATTAGCTGTATACTTATGTGTGTGGAGACACCTCATGGTTAACACAAAAATAAAAAAATACTAACAGACCTTTTAGAATATATTATTTCAAGTCACATTTATATTCCTTAATAAATTTCTCAAAAATGGTTTAAGTGATAGCATACTGATGAAGTAGGAAAAGCATAAAGTAGTAGTCCATCTCATAGGCAAAAAAATGTCCATAGAAAGAATTCTTTTTGTCCCTATGGTTTTGATCCATTATATTTAACAACATTTGTTTCAAATACTAACATTTTGATCCTTTAATTTAACATACCATTAGTTGATAGCTAGTTGACCACCACTAATTAATTTGGAAATTATGCAAAAATGAAAAAAAAAAACCCTCATAAGAAAATAGCAAAAAATATTTACACAAACAACATTAATGTGTAATTGTTAGGGCCAAAAATCGTCTTGGGCTTGACGGGGCTCACTAACGAAATAAACATATCACGGCCCAAGGCCTCAACCCAATCTCGATTGGGCCCACGCTTAAAATCACCTTGCGACCTACCCACTCTATAAGTTGGGCTATCCTATAAATTAAGCTAAACTGGGTTTCAGCCCATTAGCCTGCAACAGAGTATAAACAGGAAATCAGAATCTCATTCTATTTCCTCTTCTACTAAAATTTCAAATCTCACTCAAACTATTAAACTTGATCTGATAAGGTCAAGAAATCATATCTCTTTCATGATAGGGATTATCTCCCAAAATAGGACTTAGTGTCCTACTAAGATTCCAATTCTTATTTAAACTATTAAACTTAATCTGATAAGGTTAAGAAATCATATCTCTTTTATGATAGGGATTATCTCTCAAAAGAGGACTCAATGTCCTACTAGGATTCCAACCCTTTAGGTTCACTATAAAAACAGAGGCTTGCCCTCTCATTAAGGAGGCAATCTCTCACAGTCAATCTACACCACTCAAAACCATCTATTTGCTCCTAAGTTCTTGCTCCCAAGAACCCGACGCCTCCGCCGTAGTCCTAGTCTCCGACAAGACTCCTGGTAATTCTTCTTCTCCTTAATTCTTATTAAATCTCTTTCAGCCTTGCTGACTTGAGCGTCAGAGTGCCTACGGCAAACACCACCTCGGTGTTTTCCGGAAGCTTCACGCTTGCACTTTCATGTGTGCAGGTCTAACGGATTGTCAGTGACCTCAACCTCACGGGATCACACCCTATTTTCATGACGGTAGATTTTTTGCATCTACAGTAATGTGTTTGTTTAGTAACTTTAACGGGAATCGTTCAAATTACATTAATACTGTCAGTGAAATGCATTTTTCATCATTATTATTATTTTATAATTTTCAAGTTAATTAACAATCAACTAACGTTTATAAAAACATTTGTTAAGTCAATGGACAAAGATACTAGTATTTAAAACAAGGTCCTTAACAGATAAAATTGAAATATAGGGACTAAAATGTAATTATCTCAAAAGAAATATTCACATGTTTCCCATGAATTTCTTTCCTTCCAAGTTTAAAAGATATAGTGAAAAAGGCAAAGGCAAATCCACCAATCAAAACAAATTCTTTTTCTTGCCTTCAATCTTTCTTTCTTTCTCCCAATGTTGGTACCAAAGAATGTTCCTTGTCCATTTCACCCAATTTGGTCATTAGTAGAACTCACATTTGATCAATTATTATTTTATTTTTTGACCTTTTCCCCCCTCTCTATATATAAATCTTAACACAAACAACCCCACCACACAACACCTTTGTGAATCCATAATCTTTTCTGTCTCTCTTTCTTTCAAGTATCTTTGAACCATTTTTTTTTTGTTGCAATGGCTTCTGCCTCCCCTGCCCTCAAGCGTTCTGATTCAATTGCAGATGGTATGCCTGATGCCCTGAGGCAGAGCCGCTACTACATGAAGAAATGCTTCGCCAGGTATAATTTTAATTACTTCTTTCATGCACTGGCAGGTCCAATGGGGGTCAGGGGAGGCATTTGCCCCCTATGAAATTTGAAAACTTAAAATAAATTTAGAGTAGATGATATTTTTACTGCACTGATAGCGAAATAATTATGTTATATGTATCGTTTTCAAGTCCATCGTGGTTCTTATTTATGCATGCACATGTTCTTTCGTTCATTCCCTGGAGTTTAAATACCATGTAATAAAAATTTGATATTGTTCTTGATTTTTCTTGAGAAAAGGTATGTTGCAACTGGAAACAAGTTGATGAAACGCCAACAATTGATGGATGAATTGGAGAAAGTTATTGAAGATGAGCTTGAAAGAAGCAAAGTCTTGGAAGGATTACTTGGCTACATTCTCAGTACTACTCAGGTATCAAATTCTTGCGTAAAATTACATATACAAACTCTTATATACGTAAATATATTAAAAAGAATGGTTGAGTACTAATTCATGGAAGCGTGGTTTTTTTTTTTTTTTTTTTTTTTTTAATTAAAAAATTTGCAGGAGGCAGCTATTGTTCCACCTTATGTTGCTTTAGCAGTGAGACCTAATCCAGGATTCTGGGAATTCGTCAAGGTGAATGCTGACGATCTGTCTGTGGATAATATCACTAGTGTGGATTACTTGAAGTTCAAAGAAATGATTTTCGACGAGAATTGGTATGTTTTTCATATTTGAAAACGATGTTTGTATCATAAGAAAGTGCATAACCTTATCGACTGATTCAACGATAGGTTAAAGTTATTGAGCTCGTAACTTTTATCGACCCTTGATAACTATTGGATTCAAATCAAGATTTTGATTTTCACATGCAGGGCACAGGATGAATACGCTTTGGAAATAGATTTTGGAGCTATGGACTTCTCAACTCCTCACTTGACAATTTCTTCTGCAATTGGAAATGGACTCAGCTACATCTCAAAGTTCACATCCCCAAGGCTTAGTGGGAGCTCTTATAAAGCAAACCCTCTGTTGGATTATCTTCTAGCTCTTAATCATAGAGAAGAGGTAAATGCAAATGAAGAATCTAATATTTTAAAATAATAAAAAAGATTTAAATGCTGGAAACTGATGAGAATTTTGAATTTGATAACCTGCAGAAACTTATGATTGATGAAACCATTAATACAGTTGACAAGCTTCAGGCAGCTCTGATAGTGGCTGAAGTTTTAGTCTCTAGTTTTCCGAAAGATACACCGTATCAGAATTTCCAATCGAGGTTATATGTCCTAATATAAATTCCATTAACATATGTCCATGGAACACGCGTTATCAGAAACATCTTTGCTGACTGGTAATGTGATTTGCAGGTTGAAAGAGTGTGGAATTGAGAAAGGATGGGGGGATACTGCAGAAAGAGTTACAGAGACAATGAGGATGTGTTCTGAAATACTCCAAGCCCCAGACCCTGTGAAATTTGAGGCTTTTTTCAGCAGGCTCCCCAACATATTCAATATTGTAATCTTCTCCCCTCATGGTTTCTTTGGGCAATCAGATGTTCTTGGATTGCCAGACACTGGAGGCCAGGTGGGTAGTACACACAATTTCGTCTCGATTTGTTAAACAAACATAAGATGCATTGATACGATTTTCAATCTGTATCGATAGAGTTTTGACACCAAGAGTCTTTCTTAAACTAAGCGATATATATAAGTTAATATGATTCTTAATGGAACAACAGGTTGTTTACATTCTTGATCAAGTAACTGCTATAGAAGAAGAATTGCTCCTCAGGATTAAGCAGCAAGGACTCAATGTGAAGCCTCAGATTCTTGTGGTGAGCAACAAATGCAGAATTTGATTATGATCTTTCACTCCAAGGATGATACTAAAACTAAGCATTAGATGAAAAGTGTTCATACTTATTTCTCTTGTTTCAATTTTGTATAGGTAACTAGACTAATACCAGATGCTAAGGGCACTAAATGCAACCAAGAGTGGGAGCCAATCTTCAACACAAAGCACTCCCACATTCTCAGGGTCCCGTTTAGGACAGACAAAGGGATTCTACCTCAATGGGTTTCCCGTTTTGATATCTATCCTTATCTTGAGACTTTTGTCCACGTATGTGCCTTTATTGTCTCCAAAATTTCAGCCTTTTATTTTTTAATTTTTATGGGAAAAATTTACTTACCTTACTCAGTTGTCGTTCATATTTAATGAATTATGAGTTCAATACATCTAGTTTTGTAGCAAGACAAATATTCCTCACTTAATCTCAGACAATCACTTACTCACAAAATTTTTTCTGACATTATTAGTTTTCATTGCCCATCACATAGAAAACCATTTTCGTTCTCCCTAAAGCTATCCCCCTCGGGGGTATTTTAGTGTTAAAGTTCTAGAAGAACTGGACACTCCAATTTGGTCAAACACCTAACAACCAACTCCTATGTACGTTTGATTACAGTATTTCTAAACAAGTTCTTGAGCTATTATACTTATTTTACTCTCAATACCAGGATGCTACTGCAAAGATCCTGGAATTCATGGACTGCAAACCAGACCTGATCATTGGCAACTATAGTGATGGAAACTTGGTGGCATCTCTAATGGCTGCAAAACTTGGAGCAACTCAGGTTCAAACCATCTCTAGCTAATGGTTTTTCATGCTTCAAATTGATCAATTATCATTATAGTAGTTGTTCTAATCAAGTTTTGCCTGCTCTAAAACCAGGGGACTATTGCTCATGCTTTAGAAAAAACTAAGTATGAAAATTCAGATGCCAAATGGAAGGAATTAGATCCGAAGTACCACTTTTCATGTCAATTCACAGCTGACTTAATTGCAATGAATGCAACTGATTTTATCATAACTAGCACATACCAAGAAATCGCTGGAAGGTTAGTCTGTTACATTACCTCATGTACCCTGAAGGCTTCAGAAGAATTTACATTGTCTGAAATGTTGACAAAGCTGTTTCTTTTCCAGCAAGGAAAGGCCTGGACAGTATGAAAGCCATATATCATTTACCATGCCGGGGCTTTGTCGGGTAGTCTCGGGCATCAATGTCTTCGATCCAAAGTTCAACATAGCGGCCCCTGGGGCTGATCAATCTGTCTACTTTCCCTACACGGAGAGACAAAGGCGGCTGACAGAATTTCATCCTGCCATTGAAGAACTGCTCTACAACAAGGAGGACAACAATGAGCACATGTAAGTCATCCAGTTTCTTTCATCTGATGCATTAAGCATTAATAAGTAATTGAAAAATGGTTCTAATGGTCTACCATGAAACTAACAATATGCTTGGACAGTGGATATCTGGAAGACAGGAAGAGACCAATAATATTCTCCATGGCAAGACTGGACACAGTGAAAAACATTACAGGACTGACTGAATGGTATGGGAAGAACAAGAGGCTGAGAAGTTTGGTGAATCTTGTTGTTGTGGCTGGATTTTTTGATCCAGCCAAATCAAATGACAGAGAAGAAATCGCAGAGATTAACAAGATGCATGCCTTGATTGAGAAATACCAACTCAACGGTCAGTTTAGATGGATAGCGGCTCAAACTGATAGATATCGCAATGGAGAGCTGTACCGCTGCATTGCAGATACAAAGGGAGCTTTTGTGCAGCCTGCACTGTATGAGGCTTTTGGTCTGACTGTCATTGAGGCAATGAACTGTGGGTTACCCACTTTTGCAACCAATCAAGGAGGTCCAGCAGAAATTATTGTTGATGGCATCTCAGGCTTCCATATAGATCCGAACAATGGCGATGCATCGAGCAACAAGATTGCTGACTTTTTCGAAAAATGCAAGACAGATGCTGGATATTGGAACTTGATGTCAGCTGCTGGTCTTCAGCGTATATATGAATGGTAATAATATGACACCAGGTTTTGTAAGTAACCAACCATTGAGTTTTCCATCTAATATGAAAATGTGTTGCCTTGCAGCTATACATGGAAGATTTACGCAAACAAAGTGCTGAACATGGGATCTGTTTATGGATTTTGGAAGCAACTGAACAAGGAACAGAAGCTAGCTAAACAAAGATACATCCAAATGCTCTACAATCTCCAGTTCAGGAAATTGGTGAGTTTGTTTAGCCAATTACTACAGAATTGTTCAAGTCATAGATATCAATGTTTCTAATTTTCATAAGCTACTTGCAGGCAAGGAATGTGCCCATCAAAATACCTGAACATCAAGTAGCGTCCATCCCAACTCCCGTACCCCAGAAATCTGCGCCAACTGGAACAGTTCATATCCCACGACCACCAAAATTGAGGAAACCTAAACCTCAACTACCAGCACTAACAGTAATGGATAAGCTCAAGCAACCATCAACAGTTCATCCAGAAAAAAGGCATGTCAGCAATCTCAGATTGATTAATAAACTTGTAGTTACTCAACATGACTAAGTATGAGCTGAACTGAAACACAATATCCAGAGAAAAAAAAAAAAGTAAATAAATAAAAGAAAAGAAACTAAAATAACAAATGCATTATTCCATTCTTTATTAAATCATGAAATCTTACTACCAAGTGCCTGATAATGTAGATCTATCTTTTACTAATTAAATTAAACCTGTTTTTGTTACCATCTTGGTTGAATGCTGAACCCAAACTGGGTATACTGTTCTACAACTTTTGTGCTCACGACATTTTGGTTCACAGGAAAGAAGACGTAGAGCAGAAACCGAGTAGCTCTGTACAAAGGAGTCGTCTATACAATGCTGGGAGTCAGTCATTCTTGATGATTGGTTTTCTTCTCATCATTTATTACCTTCTGAAGAAATTGTATTGCCAGTTTATGTAATGAAAAGATAAATGTATGACGAAGAGAATAAGATTAAACAAGTCATTTAATTTGTAAACACTTCTGAATGATAATAAGACATCTGAACCTTATTCATTAAAGAAGTTTAAAGTGTTACTAAGCTGCTCAAACTCTTAAAAACAGTGCAAAAATGACTTCAATTTTGAGAGGCTAACTGATGTTTATGGAGCCCTAGTAGCATAATATGGTATGCAAATAGTAAAAAACATCTCTAAAATCCACTGGTAACTAACACTAACTTATGCTAGCTGATAAGTGGGAATCACTTAGCTCATCCCAGTTTCCAGAAAATATTTTTTTGTGCCCTTCCTGCTGTCTTTGTATTCCTTTGCTCACTTCTTGAGCCTGTCAACCAGGGCAAAATTATGAATATTTCTTTAAATAGGAGAGCTGCTGGATTTTTCTCAGGTTCCAGCAGCTTGAGGCAAGGAGATCCGCTCTCTCCTTTTTTCTTAACCATTGCTGCAGACTTCCTTAAACTCATTTCCCTCAATAAACCATTAATTTAAGAACAGATTATAATCAGGTATATAATATATACTAATATATCAAAATCGAGAAGTTAGCTCTGTGTTTGCGAGTGCACGCTTTTAACGATGACAGTTTTATACATATTTAACACTAAAATGTAAAAATAATAGGAGAAAAACCTAACTGAATAAAAAAATCTACACATTGTAAGATATGATAAGCAGTTGTCACAAACACAAGCTAACTCCAGTTTCACAAAATTTCTTCACATCATTCTCTTATCTTTTAATAACAAGTACAAGAGGATGATCTTAGCCTAAGGAAACATTAGTTCTTTGGGATTGCTAAACGCAGCAAATGAAACATCTTCAGACTAGTTTATTCAATACTCAGTATTGTGCTTGCTTCTAAATAAATCTAGCAAAAACACTGAGCACCTACTTATACATGGTACGTAGACACATTACACAATTTATTGGAAATCAGAACATTAAAAGAAGGCTGACTGAAAATAAAATAATTAGTATATATAAATCACGTTCGCTTTTACAGTCTTTAACCGAAAAGAAAAAAACTTGTACAATCTGGACAGCAACCTCCATTTATTTTGTTTTCTCTTCTTCCTTATGGTAGCCACCTCCTTGTCTTGCATAAGGTATAAAGAAAATGATACAAGCAACTATAGGTTGCCCACAGTAAGGCGTTTACCTCACTTTCCACAGCTCAAATTCTGCAGCGCTTAGCATGAACGAACTGGCATTTCGATGTCCTCCGCCTCCAAATTCCTGTATAAGGATTGTATAACAAATTTCAGTACCAAAATTTGAAAGTATTACCTAATTAACAGGTAATAATAAGTATAAGAGGAAATAGTTAACAGGAAGAACCTGTGAAACAGGTGTGGTGTCTTCACTCTCTACACTCCTCAGGCTTATTTTAACCAACTTATCATTTTCAAGCTCTGGTACTCTATAGACAACAGCTCCAATGCCCCTAACAGAATTATGATCTTATATAATATATTATTGATGAATATTTTTATGCATGAGAAGATTCTCATCACAAAGGACAGTATATAGAACAAAGACAAGAAGATATCTGAAAAACAAAACTAACATGATACAAAAAATAACCTGCCCTAGATTACAAATGCATCTCTCTTGTATCCATACTATAGCTTTTATTACTAGTCATTACTTCTTCTGATCCCATCGTCCATTACAAAAAAATTAACTAACTAATTTTGTGTTCAAACGAAATACAATTTAAATCACATAAAAGCCGTGAATTACAGTATGAGGTGAAGCATTTCTTGAATGTATGTAACCTAATGAGCAAAACAAGAATCCACTATATGCATTATCTAATGAACTACCACAAACCTTAAATTTAAATTACGGCTTTTAGTAGCTAACTGGTGCCCCAATTCACTCCTCAATTCAGAAATTGAATCGGCATCAACTGCCTACAAGTAGAAGGATGAAATTAGAGAGTTCTTTCTTATCCATGACTTTGGGTAATAAAATTGCTATATGAAACAGATAAATCCACATCAAGAGTCCTATAGTGTAATATTCATCTTTTCCTCTTATATGTTTAGTAGGGAGCTTCTAATATTGTTAAAATTTGGTTTAATGGGGCTTTAAAATTACTCCAACACTAATTTAGGTAAAGTTATTATTAAGAGTTTGAGCCTTAGTAGGTTGAGAAGAGAGAGAGTGTGTATGTGTAACACTACACTTACAAAGTTGGGATTTTAATGTGGTATCCCAACTGATATGGTTGTTCACGTGGCAACACTTCATTAATTGTAGGTTTTTTTCTTCAATTCAATCATCATCAAAATGATTGAAGTAATCTACAGCCTTTGTTCGCAAAGTTAAACAACCTCTAATTGTAGGTTTTTTCTTGCTTCTACTTAATTCCAAAGCAAGCTCCTTCCATACTTCCTAAAAACCCATATTTTGTGAGTTTTAGCTATTAGGAACAACTTCAATACCCATTTAGCTGCCACCTAAAAAATCTTACACCTAATTCATCAGTTTCCAATTAGTTTTAACCAGTAAGTTATTTGCAGTTTTATTCTCTCCAATAAAATAGCTCCACACTCTCTTTTTACTAATTATGCTTGAAATTACGGCACTTTTGTACCTTTAGTCCACCACATAACAATTCTAAGCAACCGTATGCTATATAATCAACGTAACCAATCCTACATCAAGGTTTAAAAGAAAAAAGAAAAGGTGTGCACGATACCAAGCAACGCCCAAAAGCTCCACTTCCGAGCGCAATTTCATACGACTGATCGAGCGTGTCTTCAATTAATTTTTGCTTGTGAGATAAGCTCACCATTCCTTGTCTGATGACAGACTCCACATCCAAAGAAAGTAACTGCCAAAAGTTGTCATATAATCAATATTTAGGCATCAAGAACCATCTACAGAACTAATGATAATTCATTCCATTTATGGCTCTTTTTTCATTCCCATATAAAAAATGAGAAGAATCAAGCAGAAAAGATACACTACAACTAACCTGGAGAAATTACCTGCTGAAACAAGGAAGGGTTTAATTGAAAATTGTAATCTATATTTAAATCTTTTAACCCAGTACTGAAGGCTTTACTATTCTGAAGTTTCCATTTCCAAAGATCTCCATCTTCAATGTAGTCGAAAAGTAATCTAGCACGCTCTAATACACTTAGCACTTTTTTATCTAAAATTTTTTCCTTGAAATAATCATAAGCAATTGTAGCTCCACTCCTCTTCATATCTATGACTTTAGTCACATTGTCTCCTTCAATTGCAGCCTCAAGTGCAGTTTTATGATGGTCCAGTATCACAACCCTGTACAAAAACATATCAAAGTTATTATGTATGGTTTAAAATTGGAAATTAAATTTATAAAGCTAAGATAAAATCCAAATTTTGAATTGTGTTCTTATATCTTTAATTATTTTTACAAATTTGTCCCATACAGTAATAAAAAACTGTTTTCCTCATAGCCAAAAACCATAAAAAGAGATTTTTGCCATTAGTACTTAGGATTGTACTTCAAGACATTTCAGCTAAACATGCTTTCTTAAAACACTTTCTTTTCCTTGCTTTCAAAAGCAAAGAATTGTATTTAAAGTTTCAAACTTTCTTCTAATCTCCATTAAATCAAACTTGACAACATTAAAAACAAATACCCAGATGCAAACAAAAAACAAAAAACCACACAGCAGGAAATCGCATCTAGAATTGTACATCAAAAAGTTTCAACTAAACATGTTTTCTTAAAACGCTTTCCTTGTTTTTAAAACCAAAGACTTGCATTCAAAGTTTCAAACTTTCTTCCACTCTCTACTGAATCAAACTTTACAAACATAACAAACAAACACCGAGCTGAGAAAACACAAAGCAACTAACCTTGAAACTTTGGGAGCAATTTGCTGCACAAAACCGGGAGGACCCACGAAGTCAAGAAGATAAAGATGATCAATTTCATGCAAAGGAAGCTGTTGCGGCGTAATGGCACCGTAAACTGTATTGGGAAAGAAGAGAGACGGAAGAGAAGAAGTTTTAAAATAGAGGTGAGCGGCAAGAGCGGCAAAAGCGCCGTCGGGGCATGGATAGTGGTAGAGAACCGCCGACTTCTTCATCTCTATCATAGCGTTTGCTATTTCGGCGGTGGCATGTTGGTGGTCATAACCTTGAAGTAAAGTGATAGTTGTCTTTGAACGAGGGTAGTTTTGTTAATAATTAGAGTTTTGGGACTTCTTAAATATAACAAGATACCGTAAGTTTTAAAATCATTGTAAAATTACATGTTTATCCCTCTCAGACTCTCAGTCTCACGTTAATAATCTAACGAAAACCAAAGGGCCGTTTCTTTTATCTTTGAGCTTCTCTTCTGTACCTTGTATTCCCAGAAAAATGGCAGCCAGCTTCGGTTTCGCCATTGTTGCAGCTCCCACCTCTCACAGTGATATTTCCAAAATACCCCTTATTCATCATCTCAAAAGCTCCAGTGCTGCACCAATTACAAAAAAGTCCTCCCCTTCTTTATTATCACTCAGACGTGGCCGTTTCTCTGTCTTGTCTTGTCTCCCTACCCGTCCTTCTTCTTCTTCTTCTTCATCTTCTAGGCCCAAAACAAGGCTTTATGTCAGTGGTGAGTTCTCACTCTCTTTAAATTCTCAGTCTTCCATGTAGAATCATCATAGAGAAACTTCAATATAATTTCTAGAAACGAGTTTTTTTTTTTTTTTTTTTAATTATTGTAATATATTGCATTCAATTCAGCATTATTATAATGATTCTGTGCTAAAATTATAAGGATGTGTATAAAAGTTTATGGATGTACTTAGAAATGAGTGTTCTTTTATGTAAACCAAATAGCTATGTTACCAGTAACACTATTGATAATGCTGTAGGATAGCACGCTTTCGGGTAACATTACTGATAACGCTGTAGGATATCACGTTTTCGGGTAACACTACTGATGATACTGTAGTATAGCGCTTTTCTGGGGAAGGATTAAGCGATAGTTGTAAGATTATCCCTTGATTGGTTACCAAAAAGATGTGCCTTGATTTAGATCCTAGATTGATGGTAAGAACGAAGATTATTGTTTCAAATTGGCGAAAGATGAATATGTTTTCGGATGACATTACTGATAATGCCTTTTTGGGAAAGGTTTAAGTGATAGTTGTGATGTGTGATATTCCAATCCTCAGTACTAATAGAATCCCAAATGATGTCTGGATTGATCAGAAGATCCTTTCAATTGGTAAATTTGTAATCTTGAAGTGATTATGCTTGATAGTAACAGTGATGATTGCTGTTTCAAGTCGCCAGAAGATGAATATGTATTTGAAGTCAGGTGATGTACGGAGAGTTAATTGTTATACAAGTGAAATTTCATATAAAACAGCTGTTCATTTGATGGAAAATTATGTGCATGCCATATGAAATCACACTTTAGCTTTGCAGAGCACTGACATAGGTACCTTATGCCTCATATGAGGCTGTTGCCTTGGTATAATGGGTGAGAGTGCCTCATCATAGTCGCCTCACTAGAGAAATCTCATTCGGGTTTTGATACTTGGCCTTGTTCGAAATCGAGCATCTCGATGAGAATCCAGCTCACATTCAACAATACTGCTAACTATATCCTGCCTTGGTCTATAATGATTATTCTTTTGTATTTCTTATTGGTGCTTTCTGCAGGACTGTCTTTCCGGACTACAGAAGAGAGTTTACAAAATGCATTCCAAAGCTTCGGACAGCTTGTAGAAGGTCTAAACATTGTATTTTTATGTTTTGTCCTTTGTTCCAGAAAGCATTTTTTAGATAATTCTAATTTTTACTTTTTATCAGTAGTTTATTATTAATATAGGCTTCTGAAAGAGTTAAACTTCTATCTTACAGTCAATCTGGTGATGGATAAAATTGCCAATAGACCAAGAGGCTTTGCTTTCCTCCGCTACGCAACCGAGGAGGAATCACAGAAAGCTATTGAGGGAATGCATGGCAAGGTATAGACCGATATCCTCATCTAACAGTTTCTTAATATATAATTTGTGGTTATCTGGTATCAAGAAGCCTTCCTTGTAGGCTGACTGAGTTTCATGTTAATATTTTATCCATTTCAATGGTAGCTTCGGTAAAGAAGACATGAGTCGACATATACTAGAACAGTTTCCCCTAAAACTCATATCAACTAGCCTATTTCCTGCGAAACTAGTTGATCTTCAACAAATCCAATCTGGACCGTAATTCCCAAATATCTCCTTGTTGAACCCGAATCATAAATCTCAATTGCAGTTTGTACCATAGGATTTGTACTATTAACATCAATCCCATAAGAAGAAACCATTGCAACTATCATCTCTCTTGCTTTTGTCCTTAAATCGTTTGATAACCAACATGTTACCTCTTGGATTCAGATGTTACATTACATGACAAAAAATCTTGCACAGGGAAAGATTGAAAAAAAGGGTGAAAGACATTGAACAATTACTCTTAACACGATTACTATCTCCGCATTCGTCAATGGTTCGCCAAGAAGACTTTAAACCCTCATTATCCAAAACATCCTGTAGAGACCAAAACTGTAAAAAGAACATATTTTACTTGCTTTTAATGTTTACTAGTCTCTTAAATGAGCAATATCAGATACTGATTTAAGGGGTACAACTGTTTGCTTTCAGTTTCTGGATGGCAGGGTAATATTCGTTGAAATTGCAAAACCCAGATCAGAGCTTCGCCAGGCCATAAAACAAAATCCAAGACAATACTGAACAACTAGACAACATCATTTTTGTTTGCAAAATACAATCGAGATTGAGCCAAACTCCCTAAATTCTTAATTCTCCATCATGTGTCACCAAAGTTATTTCTTTATACAGCACCGCAATCTGAAATGAAGAAAAGATGTTATTTACACTAGTTCAAGAGTTGGGACATGTTTGATGTACATCCTATACATTTTACAACAGAAACTAGCTATGATTTAAAGAATTCTGAGTATCAGAGCGTGACACCGGGTAATTTATTTGGGTATAAATTTCTTCACCGATTCAAGTATTTTTTCCATATTGTAGAAGAATACTTCACGGACTTTTCCCTGTTATGTGAAGTAATGTTTCGCTCTGGTCAATATGTTTATGCTAGCTTTGTGTTTGGTGGGTTGTTGACCTAGTATTAGAAAAACAGTTTTCCTCCTCTATATACAAGTTGTGGCATTGAATCGGATTTTCTTCTTTGCTACTTATGGAAAATGTGATATTGACATATAAACAGCTACATCAATTAACATCTAAGAATAATATTACAGTATCAAATTCAGATCCATAACATTGTTGGCTCAAATATAAACTTCAAATTCAACATCAAACCACCTTCTTTCATTAGGTTAGGTACCATATTAGTCATGATATATTCTCATCATCCTCCTTGTAAACTCCAAATGAAGAAAGGGGGTTAAGGGGACAGAAGAAAGAAGAAATTTTACATTGAAACGAAGTCACATTTTGCTGACTTCGAAAAATTATGATTTAAGAAAGAAGAGTCATGAAACATACACAGTAAAAAATAAATATGGAACAATTATGAGGCCTAATAAAAAAAAAAAAAAAAGAGCCAAACTACAGTTTCATGTTGAAATGCTGAAGATGTAATTGACCTCTTGCATTATGGTCATCAATTTGTGGAGCTATTGACAAATGGTGGCATTAGCTGCTGCTTCTCTACTTCTTCAGTATTTTTCTCGTGGAAAGAACTAAGTCGATTTTCGCAAGCTCAAAAAAACTTACGAATTTAATCAAAAACTATGCGAATTCTTCGCATAAAAAATCCCCGGAACATAAAATCGTAGTGAGTGGTACCTAAATCAGCTCAAGATTCTTGCAAGTAGGTTAGGGGATTATTGCCGAGTACTATGAGCATACTCGAGCTCTTTGCCTCTCGCGCTCTTCTGAAACCACAATGGATGATTTCATATCTTCTTCCAGAAAACATCTTTTGTATGGTACAAACCCCTTTCTGGAGTTGCAGGGGCTGGCTTGTACTGGAGAACAAGATTGTCGACAATGAGAATCAACAGCAGCATCTGAGTTTCTCTCCCTATTTTCCAATTCACTAACTGAACCAGTACTTGATCCAGTACAAGATCTTTCATGCAACATTTCCTTCTCCATGTCTTTCACATTCGATTCTACTAGTGCTGCAACTGAATTTTGGTTATCTGACATGACATAAAAAAAGGGTAGTCCTTGATACATAGTAGGCCAACATGGCAGAGACGCATTGGGGCTGCTTTCCGCAATGCCATTCTCCTTCTGTGTCTCCATACAAGGAGCTTCTGACGCGGAAGGCTTCAAGTTACCACTAACCATTCCAAGCGATAAATGTGTCTCCAATTTCTTAGACGAGAATAAGTTTATTGAATTTACATTATCAATGTTCAGATTCTCTTGACTGCTCTTGGTTATCGGTGACTCGTAACACTCCGTGTCTGATGGATATGGTTTATGAGAACCTGTTACCAAAACTGTCTTCCCAAAAAGCTTAATAGTTGCACAAGGTGGTGCCAATACGGCATCTCCTTTGATGTAGACAGACTCCTTGGAATGAGGTTCAATTTTCTGGATAATCAGATACCAACAGAAACAAGAGTCAGAAACCTGCCAAGAATATAATGGATTCTAAAATTTAATATGTATAACTCAAGGTGAAAGTTCAAAAGAAAATTTACCACAGACAAAAAATCGCCCCTGTTTGGACAGGCTGATGAAATAGAAACTTTCTCTTCTTCAGGAGAAGAGTTGGATGTCACGTATTCATTCTCTTTTTCGGCAGTTAAAACATTGGTTGACTGCATCTCAGTGGTACAAGAAGTAGGTGAGGAACATCCATTTTGTTGATCAGAGACTGCAGATCCCAATGTATCAGAAGCGAATGGAGATAAAACCGAGGTGGGAGATTGATTATCCTTGTCCAAAACCGATACATTTGTGGATGGAGACCTTTCTGGTTGATTTGAAACTGGTGTTCCTTGGAGTAAATCCGTGGATTTACGAGGATAAGGATGCATTGGTTTCCTCTTAGGCCGAGGAGGAGGTATCTCAATTGGCTTAATGGAGCTCTCAGCGCCACCATTCGACTCCCGGACCACCTGAAACCAGCAAGAGCAAGCCCGTCAGTGGAAGTGAATTACTAGGCAGATAACCCAGCTACAAATCTCGTAGCTGTCATTTAATTATATAAACTGAACTTTAAATGAGCATGAAATTAGTGACTGAATTTAAGGAATTAGACCTTAGAGAAGAACTTTTGAGCATGGCTTCGGATTTGGACAGCTGTTTTAGTACCTACATGTTCTGCATATAGATAGCAGCAACTTCTCAACTGATCCAATCACATACTAGCAAAAATTCATGAATTGATTTAACAGCATTACAATTAGCTTACCTTCAATTTGACGCCAACCCCGCCCATACAATTTCAAAGCTTCAAGAAACCTCTGATGCTCTTCCTCCGTCCATTTTTCTCTCTGTTTGGTAATGGTATAAGGCTTCCTCACCTGGTACAACAGACAACGCAACTGAGACTCCAAACAGAACAAACGACACAAGAAGGCGCAAAGCTTTTCAAAGACTAAATTGCAACTAACAAAGAAAGAAGAATCAAAATCTAACCTTCGGCAAAGCATCATTCTCAAACGAATACACCTCCTTCAGCCGAACCACACTTTCAGCTTCCGAACCAGACTTCTCACCAGCCGTATTCGACATTGTCACTTCAATTTACTCCTATTTCCATATCTAACAAATTAGATCACAACTTTCCCCCTCAAATACAAATCAAATCCAAAATTTCCACACGATTCCAAACACTACAAGCTAAAAAACCTCTAGATTCCTCATTTCCTAATCACAACAACGGCGACACCCCATTAAAAAAAGAGCAAATTTCTCCATAACACTCAAACTACACTAATTTCAAAATTTAAAGAAAAAGTCTAAAATTTTCCACAAATCTTTATTCTCAGCTACTCTTTAAATCATCTTTAAAAAAAAATAAAAAAAAATTCCTGGAAAAAAAAAAAAAAAAAACTTAACAATAAAGTAAATGCAACTTCTGTAGCTCTGTTTCTAGAAATCATGCGAAATTTTAAAATACATCATTAATAAGATAAATATAATATAAACAATAAGCATAGCAAGATTACTTATTCAAGAAATTAAAAAAAAAAAAAAAAACTCAAAGAAGCAGATCAGAAACTCACCAGCTGAATTGAAAACAAATTCTTCTCCAACCAAAAGCCTGAGAGAAAACTCCTCTGCCTCAGCGGTGAGTAGAAGCAGAGATTGTACAGAGAGGAGAAGCGAAGAGAGGCAAAATAATCAAAGGGAGCAGAGAAGCAAAAGAAGGAGAGAAGAGGTAGAGGTTTTGTGAGAAATGGAAAGAAGGTTTTTGAAGTTAAAAGGAGTGAAGTTGTGTGCCACGTAAGAATTAAAAATATTTTAATTTCCATGGAAAATTCGAGAAGGCGTGAAATCTTGTGGCTAAAAATGAACGAGCAGCTTGCCACGCGGCGGGCTCTTGTGCTGTCTCCCACTCTTTGTTTATTTCAATCCAGATAAGATATGGAAAATCGGATGGATAAATGGGGGACTTATTAGATACTTTCTGTATTATTTTACTTTCACGCGCCCATTTCTACGTATTTTTAGTGCACCTGAATAGTGTGTGGTTGTGGCTAAATTATTATTTTATCTATATATTTTATTTAAGAAATATAATAATATTATCATTCACCACTCATTTAAAAAAAATAGAAATAAACAAACATTTTTATCGGCTAAAAAACACTTTTAAAATAATATAGTAATTATTAATAGAAAGTATCCGTTAATTGACAAAAAAATATTTGGCTAACGAGAAAAACTATTTAAAAATAGTTTGCTCATTGAAAAGAGTTTTGTTAAAATTTTATAAAAATGAATAATACGATATTTGTTGTGTCTCAATTTATCCTTAAAAAATTATTAATTAAAGAAAAAAATTATAATCATTATAAAGTTTAAAATTTTTATATTATGTTCATTTATTTTACTCATGATATATTATCATTGGTATCAAAATGACCATTAACATAGAGAATAATAATAAAAAAATGCTATACTACGACCTTCCCTCACAAACTTCTTTTTATAATCTAGACGTGATAACTCACAATTCGTCAGCTCGTAATAGGTCTTACTTGGGTCTTACTTGATGAATTACGATTGACCAATTACGAACTATCATGTCATGATTATGAGAAGAAATTGTAAATGTAACATTATTTTTAGTAATATCATATAGAAAATATACACTTTAAAATAACTATAATTCACATTAATTTTAGTAATAGATATTTTAAGTATACATAAATGAGACAAACATAACTTACCACCCAACCAATTATTTAAATATAAGATATTAATATACATTTATATCTTTTAGTTACTTTTATAAAAATAGATAAATTAAACACCCACTCACAATAAAGCTGCAAGTGGGTACATAACTAAATAGAAGAAAATTCTAAAAAATATATATATTATAAAATTGTATTGTGGAAAAATATACCTACCATTAAAGATACACTTACATTAGTTTCTTCTTGCTACTCATCCAACATTAGGAAAAAAAAAAAAAAAATCACCCACCCCATAAACCAAAGAGTGGGAATAGATCTAAATAGAAAGAAGAAGAAAAATCCATTAAACTATAATATAGAAAAATATAATATCTCCATATATAAAAGTTAAGACCTAAACAATTAACAATAGTTGTTTAAATATAAAAGTTAAAGACCAAAACAATTGACAATAGTTGTTTGATATGTCATTATTTTATATTTATAAAGAAAATTAATGTCATATATAAAATTTATAAAATGTTAAGGTGCATAATAAAATGATATTGAATAACAAGAATAATATCTCATCGGTTTGTATTCAACCACATATCAAAGTTAAGTTTGTAACTCGATTGTACAATGTGAACGGTTTTATAAGTTCCATAAGATGGATAGTTTGTCACATTCTATATTGCTCATGAACATAACTTTTAGGTGAATGAAGTCAAAAAACAAATCTGTACGTGTAAAATAAACAATATTTATCTTGTTGGACATGAGATTTTACATATTAACGTAAGTTAGAAATTACATCAATTTTGTTAAATGTCTAAAAATAGAATATTAAACACTTCACCAACAATAAAGGTGCGAGTGGGGATGGATCCAAAGAGGAGAGAAATCCAGAAGACAAATATCTGTAAAAATAAGAAAAACAAGGGGAGACAAAGACGGCTGGACAAATGGAAGTTGTGGTGTGTAAGTGTAATGAGGTGAGCTGGTCCCCACGAGATTTGCATTACGCTTTTTGCCACCTCGGCTTCCCCTACCTTCCTTTCTTTACCGTAAAAGCCACGCGTGATTCGACACTATTCCAAATATTTTCTAATTTTATAATATATATATTTTAATACCGACCAAGAAAATTGTTATTTATTTAAATAAGTGTTTGTAATAATCTCTTTTTATTTGCCTCATAAATTATGATCCGAGCTCTCAGTCCACAGCAACACGGTGTATATCAGTATTAAAAAATTATCTTCAACCAATCAAAAGATGACATGTGTTAAATAGTCGGCATTCTACCAATCGAAAAATTGATATATTAATTAGTTTATAAAATATATTTTTTATAATTATTCAAGTGAACCGAAGTTTTTTTCTATGAGATTGGATTTCAGATACAATAATTGTAATAGACTTGATAATATTATTAGACTAAGTCATATAATTATATTGTATAATGTTAAGTTGTTGACATGTGAATAATAAAGGTGGAAAATAAATACCGTAAGTAAAACTTTAGGTATAGATTTTTTTTTTTTTTTTAATTATCCATGTTGGGTTTAAAGGGAGGGGAAAGTTACCACTAAGCTAAAATAAATTATTTTATATGGAATTGTGATGAATTTAATATTTTTCCTATAATACATTTAATTAATCGGTTTTAAGTTTGGCAATCTTACCTAGATAATTAGTTGTTACACTTTTTAGATACGAGAATCTAACAATAATATATAACAATCCTAGTATGTTAATATTCACACTTTATTGAAACTGAAAGCAAATACGTTACAAGAAAAACATAAAATAATAATAGAATACAGTGATTCATCCTGGTTCGTCCCACTTTCAAGATAATATATTCAACATTTAAATATATTAATTTTGTTGAGTATCAGAAAACTGCATAATATAAAGATAAACAGTATCAGCAATTCACTCTTTTCTCTATTCTCACATTTTAGGTTTTTCACTATTACATAAAATATATAATAGAAACCTAACCCCAATGGGTTTACCCGGTATAACTTGACTGGACCCAAACCAAAATATTATCAAACTAATTCTAAACCCAATTAAACATTGATTAACACACTTTACATATAAAATAAACTGATTAATTGTTTTAAAATAATATTATTTTTTGTTTGGATGATCGAACCATGATCAACTCTGGAATTATAGTTCAAGATTCATCGAATATTATCCGATCAATAAACCTTAAAGTTAGCATTTATGGAATCAATATCAACCACAAAACCCACATCAACTTTTACAAAATTTTCCAAACAAGTTAACATCCCTCTTGAAACTTCCTTCACTAAATCATTCCATGATCAAGATCCCATCATCATCCATGAGGAACGGTCAGGATTGAGGTAGAATGGAGTAAAGCACCAAAGATGATCGGAACTAGAAAGTGGTGGTAAAATGTGGAGGCCCATTTAATGATGGTGTTGGCCAATAGCGACCCAAGAGGAAGCAAATATTAAAAAGGGCGAAAAATCAAGAGCCACAAAATGTTACAAGGGTGTGTTTTGTTAGTTGGATTGAACAGAAATCAAAGTGTCTCTGACACGTGACCCTGTTTTCAAGTCATAATAAGAGATGGATCTTTCTAAGATATTCCTTTTGTGGCTGGCTTTGCCCCTCAAGAGTCAAGACTACCAAGATCGTTATCTTCTTGCGTGTGTCTGTCTCTTTCCCTGTTTGTTTATTCATTAGAGATTAATATCTCGAGACCCCTCCAAGTTTAAATCATTATTGACTAAGCCTTGTATGATTTGTGGATTTTCAATCATATTTTTACTATATCAGTTTGTATAATAAAGTTTATAAGAATAGTATTATTTATTCGAAAAAGTAATACTATACTTGCAAACTTTTTATACGAATTTTATCATACAAACTGATGTAGCAAATGATGATTGAATGATTTTAAATTAAAAATAAATTTCACTCAATCATCTTTTGTTACATCAGTTTTTACGAAAAAGTTTGTAAGTGTAGTATTACTCTTTTTGAATTATGTTATAATGTTCAAAGGAACATTACTCTTCTTATTTGACCAGTGAAAGCATCCATTGATTGAGATGAGAGACTATAGATGATATGACACTAGCAATCAGGGACGTTAGACTGTAATTGTTTGTTTTTTAGAAGGAATTTATCTAAACCCTTCAAAGTTTGAATTACAATTAACTAAGTCTTATATAATTTGAAAGTTTTCAACCATATTTTTTAATATTATATGCTTTTTTAGTTATATTATAGTGTTTAGAGGAACATTGCCTCTCTCCTAGCTTACTACTGAATGCTTTTAGTGATCGTTGACCTTTCGATTACTGAAAGCATCTAATGATTGAGATGACAAACTAGGGTTGGTATATCCGTTAATGAGATTACTGAAAGCATCTAATGATTGAGATGACAAACTAGGGTTGGTATATCCGTTAATGATTACGGACGTTATAACCAAATTTTTTTCGTTTATTAGAAGAAATTTATCAAAGTTTGAATTACTATTATCTAAGCCTTAAGTAATTTGTTTCGGATTATATTGTATCACTGAAACTAATGTTGCCTTCCATAGAGATCAATTATTAGATACTTTCCTAGGTCATTAACCCTTTGACTAATAGAAGCACGCAATGATGGCGATCATGAACGTTACGATACGAAGGTCCAAACAGGTTGGGACAATCACTAGGATCAACCGAAATTCACTAGGATCAACCGAAATTCCCTGTAACAAAAAGTATAGAATGTGATATTGAAATTGGGTCAAATTTGAGGGGTGTAATAAAATTTGGGGGTGTATAATAATGAAATAATTAGTTGATTTGGTGTGGCTTGAAACCTCGTGAACCAGATCACATGTGGGTCTGTAAAAGGCTTACATGGGAGTGATTCTCACAAATATTGTGAGCCAAGATACTGATTCGTCCAGATCAGGACTGAATGAGGCAAGTGATTTGAAGCCTCAAATTTGGTATGGTATGGGACAACATCTGATAAATACCCAAATTATGGGCACTTGAACCAACTTCACATGTCTTGTTATTTGTTTTCTGCCTAACCAAACACCTGATCGGATCTTTTTTATTATTCTAAGGATACAATCCCATTCCTAATTTAAATATGTATCAGGGTTAATACATACAATCGTACTGGATCTTTAACATTATCGAACTTATGTTTTAGCTCATAGAAACCGAGACAAACACATAAGTATCACATTAGTCATACAATAAGAAGGTTGATATAAGATTATTAAATTATTAACTTTGTATGATTTAACTTTGTTTAATACAACATTATCGAATCTGTAACGTTATTGAACCAATATTTAGTTTATAGAGATCAAGACAGTTATGTAGATATCATATTTGTCATACTATCATAAGGTTGATGTAAGATTATTGAATTGATATCTTCGTATGATTCAACTCCATTGTAACTTGTTAAAAGGGTTAATGCAACCATACTAAACTGGTGACATTATCGATTTGATATTTTAGTTAAGAGAAATTGAGACAATTACATAGGTGTCATATTAGTTATCCTTAAGAGGGCTGATACAATGTTATTGAACAGCTAACCTTGCATGATCCAACTCCTATACTTAATCTATAAATACTATAGAACTGATATTTTAGTTAGCAGAAATCCAGACAAACACATAGGTATTTGATTTTGTTTTGTATTAATAATATTTGGGGTAATTAAAATATTATTCGTGTAACTTAAGCATAATTATTTGTGATCAAAATATCGAATTAATTAATTAATTAATTAATTTATGTAAATCTTATAAGATCTATCACATGTTTTAAATCTGAAATAATCTTAAATTGGAAGAGGGTTTTAATTTTTTTAAGGAAAAAAAAACATTGATTCTCTTTAAAAGAATCTTTGAACATAAACAAGAGTACAGAAATAAGGTTTTGATTAATAAAAAACTTATTCAAACATTTAATAATAATAATAATAATATGAGATGTAATTTCTTGGAAATTAATGAAATTAAAGGTGTTACATTTTAATTAATTAATTAATTATTATTACAATTTCAAATATGTTTTCAATTTTTTTAAGAAAATATTTATATATTAAGGTTATCATTTAATTCACCAATTGAAAATATCTCATTTTTTAATTTTAATTTTTTTTGTCTTGTCATTCTATTATTTTCATAAACTGTCCCCACTTGTAAAGTTGTAATGTAAAAAATCCAAAAAGATCTTTAATAAAGCTCTTTAAAAATCTTGTCCCAAAAGGCTCCCTTAAAGAAGCTAAAATACAATGTATTTGATCAGAAACTTCCCATTGAAACTATTCCTTAAAACATAAACAATGACTTGAATCTTCCTTGAATTTTGGACAGATCATATTTGTTGATAAACGAGTTTAAAAAGAACCACGCCCAAAAATTAGCTCAGGAGGAAAAAACCCAAATAGATATATTTCATAGGAGCTTACCCATGATAATGTGCAACAAATACAATTTGTAACACACTTTCTCATGCTTGATGTGCACAATCAGGGTCCAAACCTATCCAAACAAACCTAACTTTGATACTATAATAAACAAGCTTGGGTATAACCCAGACTCATCCTTTAAAAACTAACTCAAGGGAGGAGAGAGTCCAATCACATTAGAGGTTACTTTTATCTAGATCAAAGGCACCTTGTAAATAATTTTCACTTCTATCTACAAGATGCCTTTGATCTAGATAAAAGTATATAAAATTTGTAAATAATTTTCACTTCTATCTACAAGGTGCCTTTGATCTAGATAAAAGTAACCTTATCCTAATGCTACCCTCTGTATGGACTTTGCTAATGATTTGAAGGTTGTTTGAACCACGATTTAATGATCTAAATGAAAAAGTAACGTTATATGATAAAATAACATATCCTCATAATCGAGACAGTGTTACTTTATATAAACTTTAATCATAATATAATTTAAAGGTTATTCGAATAGGGATTAAATGATTCAGATGAAAAGTAACATTATCTTGACAAAAAAACATATTCTCATAATCAAGATAATATCATACTTTATACGCTCTGATCATAATTCAAAATCTGTTCCAATTATGATTCATACCTCAATAAATAACATACTCTCTATCTCAATAAATAACATACTCTCTATCTAAAATATCCGACCATTTACACCCACAAAATATTTGTAATACCCAGTCTTACAAATATTATTACAATTAATAACTAATTAACCTAGTTGATTAATTGGAGAGAAAAACACATAAATTCAGTATTACAGATTAATTCATACTTGGGTATCAATCGTCTTGAGTAACATTTTATTTGCTTCGAGTAGGCAATAAAAGTAAAACAAGAGATTGAGAAACTGAATTTTTCACAAACTGAAAGTATTATTAATTTTTCTCTGATTACAAATATACAAAGCTTCTCTTTATATAGAGAAGTTCGGATTTCAAAATTTTTGAATCCATAGATAAGATAAACTTTACAAAACACAATGTCAATCACAAAACACATGTGATTTGACTTTATCCTAATAAAAACTAACACGTAACTTAAAGAAAATAAAGAAAATATAATATGGGTCTCATATGTCTCCCATGTTTAAAACAACTTATTACATTTTACACATGTTACTTATTACATATGACACAATATACAAGATTGCCTTTAAATATGCTACGTTAAATTTTGTCGGCAAAATCTTGACGGTCCATGGATTATTTCCGCTTTTTGGATACACGTCAGCGTATTACGTGTTGGACGTTTCCGGTTGTCCAAATCTCCATCCTCTAGATTTTTATCAATCTTTGAAGTTATCTACTTCGATAAGATCAATAAAATCTTTTAGAGTCGCATCTTCTTGGGCTTCCTAGTCGTGGGCTAAGACCAACCTTAGAAGATCAATAGTTCCTCATTAAGGCCTGCTTCGGTAGATGGGCTAAATCGAACCCTTCTAGAAACGTTCTCAACTGGGCCTGATTATGTTGAAAAGAGTATCCTGGATCAATGCATACCTGTCTGGTATAACTACCACAATTCCATTCTGAATATGGATAGTAGCATTTGCCCTAACGAGCTCTTCCAGTTTGGATTTAACCAGTAACATTTTGGCAATGTGTAACCTGGTCCAATCTTCCTCTTCTTTCTTTTGAATTTCTTCTAGTGCGTAAGAACCATTTTTACCTCACTATCGAGCTAATTCGGTACCATGGTTCTCCTACAGAAAATTCCCATATCTGTACGGTTGAACATCATAGCTCTCTTGCAATGAGGAAGTAATCATGCAAGTGAAAGTGTCAACTTTCCAATTCAATACACAGAGCGTTTGCTTAACCGCATCTGGCATATTTGGATCCACCATCGCTTCCTAAGTCATTTTGCATTGTATCGATCCATCCTTTAGTCAAAAGATCTCTACAGAACCTTTTCTAAAGATTTCCATGGAACAACAATTCCATAGCTTCATTAGGATAAACGCTAATCCTTGAACATATCCGTCAAGTCAGTTTTTCCCAATTTTACTTTAATTTATTCAAATTCTCGAGTTTGAGTTTTGACATGTAAACAAATGACATTTTCTCATTACCTCAAGTTTTTGAATTCCTGCTTCATAGAGTAAGGCAGTTCCCTTGAACTCTTCATCCTCATAAACAGTTTGTCAGCTTCCAGCCAGCTAACCTTCTTGCTAGTCTCTAAACATCTCTGCAGCTGTACTTCCCCTTGTCCTGTCACCATTGTGATCCTAATTTGGGTTTCCAGATTCTCCCAGAGTGTTTGACTAGCTGAAGTTAATCTAAGCCTTCTGGAAAGCTAAACCTCTCAAATATTGCGTCAATTAACCGCTTTTTTTGTGGAGTGTGTGTCACCACGCTTGTAGCGCCTGACGATGATTCCTCAGAAAATTTGATCTTTGACAGTGGACAATTAGCCGTTCATGTCCTTCCTATTTACAAGACTAACAAAATATTGCCTTTTTCTGAGTCGGTTCCTTCTTAAGAGTAACCCTCTTTCAGAAGTAGTACCTTCGTAGAAGTTTCACCCTGCAATCGTTGAAATTTTGGGTTTCTTCGATCCGAAGTATCAGAATCATAGTCACGATTCTTCCCTTTAACCTACTTTACCGCAGTAACCTGCTGAGAAGATGAAGCCACCTGCTTATCCGCAGTTTTCTCATTTTTAGCAGCAACCTTGAAGTGAAGTAACCTTCAAAGGACAATTCCTTCTCAAGTGTCCTCGTTGCTGACACTTGGAGCATGAGAAGTGATTTCCAGTTTCCTTTGCTGCCATTATCCTGCAATTCTTCTGCAAAATGTCTGGACGCAAAGTCAGCAACAAAGTTAGATTTACCAGAAATATATTCAAATTTGATTCTATAATTGCAAACCAAATCTGCCATCTGATTAGTCTAGCTTTGTCTCCTTTAAAGACAGTTTCAAAAGGTCTTTAAATATTAGAGTCTGTCCTTAAAGTAAATTCCTGACTGATTACGAACAATCGAAATCAGTCATACATTCTTTCGCTGCTAAAACTTCATTCTCATGGACAGGATAGTTTATTTCGGCAGGAGAGAATTTTCCTGAAGCATACCGAACAATTCGTTCAATATTTTCAGTCCCTAGCCTTAAGCACACCTCCCAAATACAAGTGAGATACATCACTTTCTATAATGGTTTATCCTCTATCTCGGGGTTTTAAAGGTTTTAATTGCTTTGTCAAGGCTTTGGGTTCGCTTAACACAATTAGTATCTTCAAGTGTCCAAACCCAGGGCACTTATCACTAACCTTAAGCGTCAAGCCATTAATTACATTAGCGAGATTAGGAACTATTCACGCATGTAATTGGCTAACCCAAGAAATTGCTGTAACATGTGCTTATCTTCCAGCACATCTGGAAATTCAGCAACTTCTTTGAGATATGTTTTGGAGTTGAAGACCTCCTTCACCTATCTCAACGCCTAAGAATTTCACCTTGTCTTTAACCATTCTACCTTCTTTCAGAGAATCATTCATTATCAAGGAACTTTTTTATCACTAGTCTAAGATGATTTACATGTTCTTCCATGGTTTTACTAAAAACCAGAACCACACCAATATAGACTACATAAAAGTTAGATAAATCTCCAAAGATAGATAAATCTCCAAGACAATCCATTTCCTCTGGAATATTGATGGTGCCTGCTTAAGCCCAAAAGGCAGAACCATCCATTCAAACAATCCTTCGGACAGGTGAAAGCCGTCAAAGGAATGCTTGACTCCGCCATCCTGATCTGCCAGAATCTTGACTTCAATCAAATTTGGAGAGATTTTCCAAATCTAGCTTTATTCAAACAAGCTGATTTGTTTGGTATCTATAGTTCGTCAATGGTTTTTTCATTAACTGCCTATAATCGATAACCATCCGGCTTTACCTCTTAACTGCTCGTTCTATTCAGACCATGAATGCTGGTGAAGAGTGTGGACTTTACTGGCGCGTATCAATTGCTTTTCCAGCATTCCGGTATTGTTACTGAATTCCTCCTCTGCATCAGGAGTATAGGATAAGATTTGGTCACTATTTTATCATCCTTCCTTTTCAATTCAAGTGAAGCATAATTACCGTTCCTTTCCCATAACTTTAATGGTTGATCATCAAAGCATGGAGAAAGTTCCTCTAAAGGATTTTACAAGTTCCTCAATCCTTAAAGAGTTATTTTGGCTCTCGTTTTCAACCTTCAAGATTTTTTCCTTATGTATGAATTATCCGTGCTCTCAAGGCATGCACCAGAGGGATCATCCTCTTGCGATATACCTCGTGCGATCCGATTTATACTATAACTAGTAAACAATTTGAAAGAAAACATTACAAGCCTCATCCCCTTCTTCTTCTTCAGAAGATTTCAACCACAATTCCTTGTTTCCAAAACCTGGAAAACAATGTGATCTACTTCTTGCCTTAGTTTCACTGGTCTAAAACCGTTTCTTACTTTCGAAACTTCAGGCTTAGCAAGAATAGGGATTTTATGTCCTCCAAGGTAATGTGGTCGTTATCCTGAGTAAATGGCCTAACTTCTGCTTGACCTCGCAGAAAGCTATTTCCGAGAATAAAATCAACCTCTAAGTAATCCACTACTAGGACTTCCCTTAGAGTGATTTTTTCTCGTTTAACAGTACAACCACGTTTTCTACCACATCCGTGATCATACTTTGACCTCCATCTACAACCGTATTTAGGATAGGTTTTTCCATGGTTTCCAAAGCTCCTGTGGAAAACATTGCTTCCTTGCAATACATTTGGTTGCTCCTATGTCTACAAGAATATCCAGAGTATATTCTCTATTCTGGAAAATACAATTTAGCACGTAGTCATGTGTCAATAGTCCCCTGAACTACCCATGACAATGCATTTCATGACCATCCATCATTTTCGTGCTCGGAGTCTCGTCTTCATACTCGGATTTGCACAGATTATACCCAACTATTTTCCTGCTATTGCTACTTCCAGCATCACTAGCAGTATCATCTGTTTCCAGTATATTTTTCCTTGATATAATAGGTTGAATTTGTTATTCCGCTCTAGAGACACCGACTTTCTAGGCGTAGGAAGAGTAACTCAACCTCATTATCAAATTCCTAGATTTGAATTCCTCGATTTGGGTTTAATTCACCACGCTGGGCTGTGTGGAATATTCCAAAACCATCGTTCGGCCACGTAAGACCTTCGCATTGACTACCGTAGGTCGAATTGGAATTACAGAATCTGTCCTGGGCCATGAACCTCAGTATCTGCACTGGAGTTCATAGTATAGGATTAACAGAATTATCAAACAATAAATTAACCTATACTGAATTGTTTTCCATCACTAGAAGCCATCAGTCTTCTAGTCCTAAGGTATGAATTCGAAGAACCATAATCCGTTTAAGGTTTGATCCTGGAGACTAGCCATGTATCTTGGTTTAACGTCCCATAGGCATCTCCCAAAGCTAAGTTAGCATGAAAACCGCCAACTAAAGCTTACCAAATGTAAGCCATCGTCTGTCCAGTAAGGCAACCTGAACAGGTACTTCATTCTCCACGAATAGTCCCTGCACACGAATCTGTACAGCACCAAGTTGTACATAATTATACTAGCCATTGCCGGTTTGGCAAGATTTCGAACCTCCTGTAGCCACTCATCATTCGAAAGTACTAATTCTCCCTCTCGAGACTGAGATAAAGCTACACGAACAGGTTTTTCGTGTACATCTTCCAAGCCTTCAGCTTTAAATATCCACTTAGAGCGTTTCTCAAAACCTCTTAGTGTTAACCTCGGAATTACCAATTGTCAGGGTTACCCGAGGGATCCTCGTAATTAGATGATGAACTAATTACCGAGTTAGGGTTTTCATCTTCATTCTAATTTGGGATAAGATCATCCTCATCACCAATACCGCTATTCCTAGGATATTCATTTAGACTACTAGTCCTTTGCATGAATATACCTACACGTTGAAGATTTGAAGATTGTTCCTCAAAAGTGATATCTTTTGAGTCATCCTCTGAAGAATCCGAATCATCAGAGTAATCCGAAATTAATTCATAAACCTCATCATCAGAATCAATTTCGTATCCCCAAACTGGCTCAAATTCAGAAGTTTGGCTTTCCGCGTTGACTTCCAAAAATCGTACCGCAGCCTTTTTCTTTCCCTTATGAGGGCATTTATCCGCAAAATGATTTTTGTCACCACAAATCCAGCAACAATTACAATCTTTTGCGTTTTTGCCAGTTGGGCAGGTAACACAAAACTTACGCGCTCCGCGTTCCTTAGCGTTAAGCCTACCTTTCCCTGTTCGCTTAATAAACCTTCCATGATCCGGAAGATTCCGTTTATTAGTAACAGGTTGTTTTACCATATTACGAAAACTTTTCGGCTTAAAATTCTTTTTACCAAACGATCATTTTCGCTTCATATGGTTTTTCCAACCTTGATGTTTAGTCGAACCCCTCGACTCACAGCCATATTGTCCTGGCACGCCATCAAAGTTTTGACAACAAGATTCGTTGAACTCAAGCATTTAGCTTCCTTATTCAGCTTGGCGTTCAAACATCTTGTCCTTACGAGTTGTCTAACAGCTTCTATTCTTCCTCCCAAAGAATCAACAACCTGATTCTTTTCAAGTAGAAGTTTAAATGCCTCGTTTACTGCCTTATCCCATCCTGGGGAAAGCTTAGCAAAGAAAGTATTTTTCATGACTTCCTGTGTGCCACCAGGCAACTGATAAAAATATCGCCTATATTCACAGACGAAATTTCGGGTTTGGAGATTTCCTTAAGAAATCCTTCGAAAGAATTTAAAGGATTACGAATTCCTTCAAGGGGATCATCTTTAAACTCAGATTCCCTGAGTTTAGAGATTAGCTCATCGAGCTCCGCCTTTTTAGGACCTGGAGTAAGTTTTAATCCTCCAGTTTCGTCTCCTTAAGTTTTAATCCTCCAGTTTCGTCTTCTTTCCTTTGTTTCTTCATTTCTTCCTCATAATACCTGCTGATTCGTTCAACATCCGAGGTAGAAATTTCCGGAATATCAACCTTCTGTTTTCCATCAACTTTAGAAACAAAGTCTTCTTCCTTAACACCTTTCATAAAGAGTTTTTCAACCTTTTTCCAATCACCTTGGGTTTCTTTGGCCACGAACTGGGCATATCTTGAAGGCAATCTAGGATATTTTTTCTACAAACTAGCCGCGAACTGATCCAAAACATCATGACCACCCATGGTCAATCTGAATCAGGTCTCAACTCAGTTGCAAAGTCTGACTCTTTATATGGTGTAGGATCTGGATTCGGCTGGGATTCGCCGTACCAGTAAGGAATTACCGCCTCAACCTTTTCCAACCACTTATTCCGAAGCTCTAGCTCAGAGACTTCAATGGTGGAAATCCGGCAAATAAAACACAAAATCTTTGTGCACCCTTGACTAAAAGCCTTTTGAATAACATCCAAAAGTCGCTTTACACCTAGCCAAGTCAAATATTCTTCTCGAATATCTGGGTTGCCGTTACAGAGGTCCAACACAACCCGTTTAACCTCTTGTTCAGTATATCCTTCAATAGGCCACACTTGTTCGATGTCACTCAACACTAGAGACATCTCCTATTTTACCGACTTAGTAAAATAGTTAAAACACGTTCCAGTGTTTTGACCTTTTGAAGTACAGAATTAACCTTTTCAATCTGATTCCCGATCTGGGTTAATTATTAGTTTAGAGAAAATATACGATACACCGTATAATTCACTCTCCTGTCTAAGTTTTCAAGCTTCTGGGTCAAAAGCTCTAACTTATCTACGACAGTATTTAACAAACCGATCTCCGATTTTCCCTCGAGACCATGATCTAAATGAAAACAAGTCTTATTTAAACAGACTTCATCATTTAAATCATTATTCATGCTACTAAGAACTTTCAACAAGTTAACAGGTATAAGCACATATACCCCCCATCTTCCAAAGCTCTGATACCATTTACACCCACATAATATTTGTAATACCCAATCTTACAAATATTATTACAATTAATACTACACTAGAATATTAATATGAAATATTAAGGCTCCGTTTGGTTAGTTTTTGGGAATACTATTATTAGTATTCCTAAAAAAGTTAAATAGTAAAATGTCAAAAAACTCACAATATTATCAATATTATTCAACTTTTTTTAACCCCCTAAATTTGTTAATTTAATTAAATACCCCTAAATATTTTGTTTCGAAATTACAAAAACACCTCTAAACCCATATTATACCAGATTCTGGCCACCACTGTTAGAAGTTGGTCGGAATCTGGTAGGACGGCATACTACTGGCTGAATCTGGCCGGTAGTGCTTCGATCTAGCCTTTTCCGGCAGATCCACCGTGGATCTAGCAGGAAAATGCCAAATCTAAGGTCAAAGATCTGGCCGTTGGTGTAACCAGACGTCAACGACAGTCAACATATGGTTGTCGTTGACCATCAACGACGACTGTATCTTTGGCTGTCGTTGATGAGAAAATGCAGCCAGATCTGGCCATCAATGGCCAGATCTAGCCGTAGATCTGGCATTTGCCGGCCAGATCCACCATGGATCTGGTCAAAAAAGGTTATATCGGTGCACGACCGACAAGATCCAGTCGGTCATACGCCAATACGGCGACTCTGGCCACCCTCCGGTGGTGGTAGCCGGCTGTCCGTATTTGATGGGTGGGTTGGGGGTGTTTTTATTAACTTTTAATGTTTTATTATAGGGGTGTTTTGTAAAAAAACAAACATAGGAGGTATTTTATTAATTTGTAAATCCTATATCGTAATAACCACCAAATTCAACTTTTTTTAATTTTTTTCAAAATTTTTTCCCAAAAACGTAAAAATATAAACCAAATGGAGCCTAAACATCAATGGGGTCTCAATTGCCCAGTATCCACATATATGAAAGTTGCATAGGATTCAAATCTTTTAAGTTGAAATTGAGAATGACATATCCGACATCCAAATTTAATAGAATTTATGTACTTTGGAATATAAATATTTTGAATTTTGATTATTGTACTACGGTATTATGAACATTATATGCTATTTTGCATAGAAAATAAAGTTTATAAATGTAATATTATTCATTATAAAAGTATCAATAACGCTACAACATGTCTTTTACAGGTCACATACAGTCGTGTAATAGAAAATAAAGACGACGTACAAGCTATTTAATGTGAGCTAAACACTTGAATTACATGCAAAAAAGAGATATTTTAACGACATAACATAAATCTTCGAAAAGAGTTATGATTCTCTCCTGATATAATCTCTCTCGAGAATTAATAAATTATGACATGTATAGTTAAAATTTGTTTTATATATTTATCTTTTTTTATTAACTATTATTCATACGAGGATCCTAATGTTGCGATTGGCACCGCTTCAATAATAATGGGTTTGACCATAAGCCGTGACACAAACGAGTTTTCTAAGGATTAGAACTCCTAATAGGATTTGGCTTCGAAATAAGGATCTTAATAGTCAATAGTGGATCCAGAAATTTCTTTTAGGGTAGATCAAAATAAAAATTTATTATATATTACTATTTTTATCCATTAATATTTATGTTAGGGTGAGCCAAAATATATAAATTATACATATTAATATTAAAAAAAAGAAAATTTGAGGGTGGGCCATGAATGTGGCTGGATCCGCCACTGCTAATAGTATTAGGTTTCTCTTCATAACCTAGTAAATAAAGACATTATTCTCTTATATGAGTGATATAGAAAATTATAGCAAATACATTTAGGGTGCGTTTGGTTTAGGAAATGTTGGATTACGAGAATTTTATATTACTTTGAAGATTATTGGGAATCTTTAAGAAAACGTGTTTGGTTAATTAGAATAAATGGGTGAGTATTTTATATTAATATGTTTGGTTAGGAGGAATAAATTGATGGATATGTTATTTAAATTACTAAATTGCCCTTTTTTTTAATATTAATATAATATTATTTTTATTATTAATTTTTGAACAATTTTTTTAAACCCCAATATCTCAAATTTAGCTAAAACATCCCCTTTATATAAAACTTTAATTTATAACAAAATCACCTCATCACCCTGCCGCTCCTGCTGCCATCGCAAACCACCGTCGGAAGTCGTCGGAAGTCACCTAGAGTCACCATGACTGGGAGGCTCCGATATGGTCGATCTGGCCATATTGATGGTCGATAATGACCATATCAGGCTACATCTGGCCATTTTTGGCCATCAATATGGCTAGAAACGGCCATATCGGAGCCTCCTAGTGAATCTCGGTCATTTTTTGTTACTCCGGTGACGGTCCACGATGGTTGGCCCACTGTCAACGGTGGTGGCTAGGTGGCGGTATGTAATTTGTTTTAAATATAAGAGTATTATTGTCCAAAAACTTAATTAAACAAGGGTAAAATTGTAATGGTAGATTAATATAAATTGATTTTAAAATAAGGGTATTATTGTCCAAAATTTTTATTAATAAGGGATAAAATTGTAACAAAAATAAGATTACCTTAGTAATCTTATAATACTTAAGAAAATGGAAGTAATCAGATTACCTTTAATATTACGAATAGTAACTACTATTTGTATTAGAAGATTATCGGAATCTCATATTATTTGACAACCAAACGCGATAATTAAAGTAATATAAGATGACATAACCCTAGTAACCTGATATTACCTCGAACCAAACGCTCCCTTATTGTAATGAGAGAGAAGAGATAATATTACAATAATATTGACTCTACTGGATGTAACTTGGGTTTAGGTGAATTAAGATAAATTATGGACGCTTATTTCTCTTTATTAGTTTTCTACTTGTGTGCGATTATTTGTTTATTTGATTCCCAATCGCTCTTTAGTTCTTTCAACTAATTGCTTCTCTGTCGTTCAACTGTTGAACGTGCAAGAAGTCATTTAATGTGAACGAAGAAACTAGAATCACATACAGAAAAAAAAATATGAGATCTTAGAATATATGAGCATGCTTAATTTGGCAACCATATTGTGCAGAAGTTATTTAATGTGAGGAAATGGAAGAGACGAAAATCAAGAATCTTGGGGCCATAAAGTTTTGGCTTTTTTGAGCAAGTTGAGGAAGAGCTAGAAGAACATGGACCTTATAAATTCTTGAAAGTAACATGACACACTTGACCATGGGGGTATTTTCGTTAACATACATTAAGTTTAGCAGATGCGATTTGACTCACATGGTTTCTGAAAGTGACACTTACATCCCTCAATTGTCAGAGGTTAGTGAGAACTAACAATTTTGAGGATAAAATGGTAAAATCTAACATTTTATTAAAATTTATTACACTATTATATTTATTTTCATCACCTACTCCTATTAATGTATGGTAATTTTTATTTAATAATTCATATAAAAAAATAATGGTTAAGAAAAAAAATACATTACACTTTAAACTCAAAGGGGGGCTTGGTACGGGCCGTGGCCTATACCAGATTCATGTTGTTTAAATTGGATGGGCCAGATGTCACTGAAATTTAATAATGAAAAAAAATGTTTATTTGAATTATTAAGATTTATTGGAAAACTTCTGAATTATAAAGTTAGTATATAAAATTCTGTATTCTCTACAATAAATTCATTAAAGTTTTAATTATTATTATATGATAAGGATAATCTTATTTACAAACAATTTGTTCATTTTAAAACTGGATTATATTTTAAAGATAATATTAAATTCAATTCACATTAGACTTTGGTGCATGTTCTTGTTGTCCTTCATGAAGTCAAATTTTGACATTGTAACCCAAATCAATAGTCAATTCAAAAGTTATTATCGATCTAATAACATTTCATATCATATCAATACTACAATAAAATATAACAAATCTATGGCATCGTAATTATCAGGATGTAACATTGCCCTAATAATATAACATTTTCTTACGTATATAGTCTGTAATTTTTCAATTTCATGTCTCGTCTGGCAAACTATTTGTATTATATGTTATGTTACTAAAGATAACATTAACGAACCTGAATTAGGTCCAAGGATGGATAATGAGACGTAATGATACCCCAACAACATAACATAACATATTTTTAAGTGCATGCGTATCGAATAATTCTTTAACTTTGTGCCTCATCTGATGAATCACCCATCATTGAAGAATCTCAAAAATAAAAAAACCATTCCACCATTGTTTCCAGGATTAAGGATGCCACTACTATTCATCATATTATGCACAAATAAGTGGCGGGTGTTTTCACCAAAATCTTGCCAAAGTCAAGATTTGAAATGCTAAAGAATTTGCTTGGAATGGGCACCAAATAGGTTCAAAGAGGAGTGTTGAAGGTAGAGCTAGGCATTTGGGACTGGGTCCAAAAACCTGGTCCAAGGATCGGTCCTCTCAAGGACCGGTCCTAGTAGGCCTAGTCCCAAACTGGACTAGGCCTGGATTGTCCCAGGCCTAAACCTTTTTTTTTTTTTTTTTTTTAGCCCTTTGGATAATTACATAAAACCCCCTATAAATTTTGAAATTAACATAAATTATAAGAGTTTTTTTTTTCATCCCCCCCACACAACTACACTATAAATATCCCTTAAATTTTTCATTTTTTCCACACCACTCAATCTCTCTACTCTCTACTCTCTACTCCAAATCTCTAATCAAATTCTCATTCAATTTATATTTATATTTTAATTTATTCATATCATAATTTATTATTTATATTGTTCAATTTTTTATATTATTCAATATTATATCTTATTCATATTATTATTTAATTTTTTTTCATTTTAATTATTTATTATTTTATCATAAATTCATAATGAATTTCCAAAATGATGCATTCAGAGGATCATCCCGAAATGAGTTTTACGTTTCATCCACAAAAAAAATGGAACTGTTCAATCAATTTTCACCTTTTCCTCTAGAGGTAGCAACTGCAATTCAACAATCACATTCGGCCGGGACGAGGTGCAGCCAAACATAAGTGAGTTGCAGCCAAACATAAGTGAGTTGCAACTCAACGGGCACGGGTATAGCCCAACCCCCCCAACCGTTAAAGAGGGTCGTGTCCGATGTATGACGATACTTCACCAAATCAAAACGGTCAAAGACAAATGGGGATGGGGAAGAATCGTGTGGGGTATGTAATTTTTGTGGAACTATTATTGGCGCTAATGAGGGGACTTCGACGATGCGACGACACTTGGAGAAGAAGCACCCCAAATAATACAGCTGTCAGGTACATCTTCAACCGGATCAGGTAGGCAAATTCAAACTTAACTTAATTTTTATCCACAATCCTCAAATCTCTTAACATGGCAATACAATGCACATGTTGCACGAGAGGAAATAGCAAGATTCAGAGTTGCTACAGACTCTCCCATTTGTTTATCTGAAAATCCCTATTTTATTCACATGATTAAAACTGCATTTTGTCCAACATATACCCCTATATCCCTATTAGTAGAAGTACAAGTAGAAGAGATATACCAAAATTTTATAACAAAATAAATAATTAAATTAAAAACAAATTTCAAAATTTTAGGAATATATCTATTACACTTACATCAGACATATGAGCTTGTAGATCAAAAACATATTTTTTAACTATCACAATACATTTCTTAGATCATAATTAGGGTTTACAACAAAAATTGATAAGTTTTAAACCATTATATCAAAAACATAGTGCTGACACTATTTACTTTACAATTCTTGAAGTTGTGCAAGAATATGTATTAACTGATAGAGTTGTAGTGCTAATACTTGATAATACAGCTGCTAACACCGTGGTAATCTCTTTTTTTGAAAAGAGGTTGGATCCGCATAGTGAAGAGAAATTTTTTCACCAGAGATGTGCTTGCCGCATCATCGATTTGATTGTTAAAGTAGGTCTAGATGCTAAACATTCGAAGATGGAGAGGGTGCGTACGACTATTGGATTTATCATCAGAGGTAGTAATAAAAGATGACAGGAGTACGTCAAATATTGTAGGTAAGAGGACCCATCGGTTCGACCTTTAAAGTTATGTACAGACATGCCTATCCGTTGGAACTCCATCTACTTGATGTTGGAAAAGGCTTTGCCAACCGCAAGACAAATTACAGATTTCGTCAATCGGAAGAATTATCCAAAGGAAGTTGTCAGCTATGATGATTGGGTGGTTTGTGAACTTTTTTATTCATTTCTTAAATTTTTTTATGATTCCACTAATACATTAAGTAGTATTTATTATCCGACTACTTAATGGAAATTGTTTCAAAGATAGAATAAAAATACAAGAAATAATGGTTAGATATTCCATTCTTATATGGATCAGGCTTGTTGTAGATCCTAGGTTTAAATTACGCGTAGTTAACTGTATAATTACTAAGATAGACCAACATTTAGGACATGATTATATGTCTTATTTGACTGACTATAAGCAAAAATTGGAAAGTCTTTGTTCTTTATATCAGAACAGGTACAATGGAAGTGGAAGTGGAATGTCCAAGAGAGATGACTATGACCCTGATGAAGACCTCCATCAAGGATCGAGCAAGTGGACGTATATGAACATGACAGAAGTAGCAGCTCCAACTCATACATACATGGACCAAATAAGTTGAATCGCTACCTACAAATGGATATTTCCTACATGATGATGAAGGAGAAACGTGAAATGAATTTGCTTCAATGGTGGAACCAACATCAAAGTCGATTCCCCATTGTAGCCCATAATTTTTTTTTTTTTTTGCGGTGGCGGGTGGGGGGTGGGGGGTGGTTGTGGGGGTTGGGGGGAGTGAATTTAGTTTTGATGGGAAGAGTCAACATGAAAATACCACTGCTTCCAGCAAGTACTGCAGCATGAAACGAATTCTGGCCATCTAGGCCACTGGGCCACGAATAGCATCCTTCAGAAGGTTGGGTTCTTTTAATTTTTGATTTAAGGATTCCACAATTTTCAAAACCATTTCCACACGACTTGACTCTAACAGCTAAAAAAAGAAGGCTCTTGCCGACAGAAGTAACTAAAGTTAGCCATTCCCTGGTCTAATATCCAAAGGTACATAGTTAATTCGTTGTGGCCATTCCTTAAAGCCACATGCACTGATGTGCTTTGGACATTATTTCTCATTCTCAAAAACTCAAGAATCCCCTTCTTCCCCTCCTATATTTCCCTCAAATAATTAAAACTTAACGTGCCAATTGAATGAACTCTAGATGAGCAAATTTCTCCTGTTGGGACTAGCACTTTTATAACATCAATTTGATCAGCCCTTGCTACAACATGAAGATGTGTATCGCCTTTCAAGTTCTTTTCACTTTTCAGGTAAGGATATCCACTGCGGGGGAGTGCCTCAAGAATGAACGTTTTGTGTCCTAATTTGGCTGTTAGATGGATCACGTTGTTCCCCACTTCCCCCTATGTGTCGTGTGTGAATAATCAACATTTGTAATGCTCTTTAGAGTTCCAATTTTTTCCTCTATAGCTGCCTTGTATATAAGCATACTGGAGTCCATATTTTCTTCCAACAAGCCACAAGGGTTTATCTTTACATTACAGATTTCTCTTGACCGGCCCTTGCTGCAACATGGAGAGGTGTTTCGCCTTTCAAGTTCTTTTCACTTTTCAGGTAAGGATATCCACTGCGGAGGCGTGCCTCAAGAACGAACGTTTTGTGTCCTAATTTGGCTTTTAGATGGATCACGTTCTTCCCCACTTCCCCCTATGTGTCGTGTGTGAATAATCAACATTTGTAATGCTCTTTAGAGTTCCAATTTTTTCCTCTATAGCTGCCTTGTATATAAGCATACTGGAGTCCATATTTTCTTCCAACAAGCCACAAGGGTTTATCTTTACTGATTACAAATTGCTTAGAGAAATTAAAAAACTCTCAAATTATAGTTCTCAACTGTGAATAATGTGATTAAGTTAGTTTAACACCAGTTTACAAATTCGGAAAGTCCAAAGTGCTTAACAATAATCACATTGAAGCATGCTAGTATCTGTGTCCTGACTTTCATTGACCAAATCTTATCAGTGTTGTTGGAATTTGGGAGTGACAAATCAAACTTGCACAGCCCGAAAACGTCATGAACTACAGAGAGAAAACTAAACTCTACAGTTATTAATCTGAATGACTCAATTACAATGAAAAAAATCCATCTCTTTTGCAGTAAAGAGGCCATAACTCTAGTTCTAGTTGAAAACAAGTTCCTTATTCTACTCAAACTAAGAAAGAGAAAATACATAAACTCATAGTATTATTCCTAATTAAACTCAACATAAAAGGAAAGCAAATAAACTTAAACTTAAACTCCTAAACTAAACTGTTAAACAGGAAATTAACATAAACTAAAACTCTTGCATCAATTTTCCGTTTCTGCACTTCCTTTTTTTTCTTTTCTTCATCACATCACATGTGTGCTGCGGCATGCTCCTTCTCTTCATTGTGCCACAGCATGCTGCCTTCTAGAATCCTGTTGTGCCTGGTGCCCATTCCAAGCAAGTTCTTTGACATCTTGGCTTCTTGACTTGCTTGATACTACTCCTTAATTGGTTCTAACATGACGCTTCTACAACTTTGATCAATCTCCTCAAGAGACGTCATTCTTGTTGCTCCCACATCATCTACCTCTCCATTTTCTTGAGGGACTTTTTCTTTTCTCCGTGTTGCAAAACTAGGAGAACTCAATCTATGTTGCCTTCCTACTTGGCAACTCCCATATGCTTTATCTATGACCTCTACAGTCAATAACATCGATTCTTTCTCCTCCGTACTTCTAAGGGCATCAACATCCATAGCACTCCAATCCATTGCAAAGCTTTTATTTCTCATGGGCATATTCATAAACTCTACTCCACTAGAGTTCTTTATTTTGCACACATTATTTCCACATTCAAACACAAAACCTTTTTGCATTATTTGTCCAATACTCAGCAAGTTATGATTTAAATCAGGCACTAAAAGAACATAAGAAATTAATTTAGTACCTTTTAATGTTGAAACAACAATGGTACCTTTTCCTTTGATTGAAACTTTGTCTCTATTATCCAATCTTACCATTCCTTTCATGTCTTCCAATTTAGTGAACATCCCCACTTTTTCAGTCATGTGTTGAGTGCATTCGTTGTCAATAAACCATGAATTTTTTTGCTCCTTAGCATCCACAACCAATGCAGTGAACAACAATTCTTCTTCTCCCTCATCTTCTTTCTTTTGCAACGTTTACTTGTTGCTATGGTTTACTAGTTTGCTCTTGTTGTTGATTCTTCTTCTTTTGATCACAATCTCTCATAAAGTGACCTAGTTTATTACAGAACCAACATGTGTTTGGCTTAGTTTTGTATCAACAATCATCCTATGAATGATTGTTCTTTTTGCAATGGTTGCAAAAAACTTGACTTCTTCTATTTCCATGTCCCTTACCTTTTCTCGAAATCTCAGCATTTGTTTGTAGAACAACCTCTAACCCATTCTCACCTCTCATCTTCCTTCTTTGTTCTTGTGCTTCAAGAGCACTCATCAAATCAGCTAATGACATCGACTTGATATCCCTTGAATCTTCAAGAGATGAAATTTTGGATTCAAACTTTTCTGGCAAACTTAGCAGAACTTTTTCTACTACCCTCTCCTCTGAAAGGTCTTCACTTAAAATTCTTATCTCATTCTCCACCTTCATTAATCTATCAGAATACTGTGAAGCACTCTCTGTTTCAGTCATCCTCATATTCTCAAGTTGTCGCTTCATTGTGATAATCTTCATGTTCCTTGTCTTCTCAAAACCTTGATACTTTGTCTTCAACTTCTCCCAAATCTCTTCGGCAGTAGTGTAGGCAATAATCTTCACCAAAATCATATCGGTCATAGCCAATTGCAAATGTAACAGAGCCCTTGCTCTCTTTCTATCTGCTAGCTTTTTTAATTCCATCTAAGCGATCGTTGGATCCTCTAATTCTTCTTAAAAGTCTCCTCCTGTCTTGGTGACTTCCCACAAATCAGCAGCCTATAGAAATCCTTGCATCTTCACCTTCCAAATATGTAGAGATCTCTTTTAAATACAGGAATCAGTGGCATTGAACTTGACGGAGCCATCTTCCTTCATATTTTCTCTTCTCTCTCTCTTGTTAGAATGTAGTACAAACTGGGTGTTGTTTGATAATTGTCAAACGTGTGAGGGCCTGTGTAAAATTGTACAGAAACGGTGTAGTTTTAACTACACCTGCTTCAGTTTAAACGTGATTGTAAACCTCAACTCACTCTTTCTCTTTCACTTATAAAAGAGTAAAGTGAGCTGAGAAACAGTAACCTTTTTACACTGTTATTGAATCAACAAATCTTCTCTTCAATTTACCTAAATTTTCTTCGATTCTTATCAAGATTCACATGGTATCAGAGCCTTGACTAACGTCGATGGCTAAAGATCCTGATTTAAGCTCAAATCCTCTGCCTAATAGCCTTGAGGAAATGCTGAAGGAAGTATTAAGTCGATCGTCGTCTTCGGTTGCTTCAAGTCTACCGGTGATAAATCCAAAACTTACTCAAGATAATTACAGATTTTGGAGCTCGTAAGTTCTTTTTGCTGTAGGATCGCATGAGCTCAAGGACCACTTGCTCGGTAAAGTTCCATGTCCTTCTCCCTTAATTTTGTCTGATATGAATGTTGATAATGAGTTGAGTCAACTGAGTGGAGAACTTAGGGTTAAGAATGATTCAGTTAAACTTAGGGTTAAGAATGATTCAGTTAAGGACAAAATTAATCCGAGTTACATTATGTGGAAGAGAACCGATAAGTTTTTGGTTAGTTGGCTGCTAGCTGCAATATCAGAAAGTATGTTTGGTACAGTGTCTAAATGTAGGTTTTCGACTGATATTTGGAGAGTCTTAGAGCATGAATTTGTTACAGATTCAAAGGCTAGGGCATTACATCTTAAGAATCTGTTACAGACAACTCAAAAGAACAATTTGAGCATTTTTGAATATGTCAAAAAGATGAAAGAAATTAGTGAAAGTTTATCAGCTAGCGGTATGATTATATCTGATGATGACTTGTTATAGTACGTTCTGGATGGATTAGGGCCTGAATATGATCCTGTGCTGGTAAATCTTACATCTAGGCTTGAATCGAAAATAGACTCAATAACGCTTCAAGAAGCACAATTTTTGCTTCAAAAATATGAAGTTAGGTTAGAAAAGTTCAATTCAGTTGATCTATATAATAGTTCAGCTCACATTGCAACTATAAATAATATTGGAGGTGGAAGTGGACACTCTGGACTGACTAGTGACAAAAATCATGGAGTTGCTGCTGGGAACTCTAATTCTATTCCATCTCTAAACTCCTTAGGGAATCCTCACGTCCAACAAACATATCCACTGCCATCAAACCACTTATCTACTAGCCATTTTCCCTATAACCACACTTCCATTTTTAATTGTAAAGGACCTGGTTTTGTTCAGTATGGAAGAGGCAGAGGCCGTGGTTATAACAGAAATAGACTGATCTGCCAAGTCTGTAACAAAGCAGGTCACTTAGCTGCTCAGTGCTACCACATATTCAACTCTACGTATAATGGTAATATCCACCAGAATTATCTGTCTGGACATCCACAGTTTCCTAATTCTTTCTCCTATCAACCACACAACACAAACAATAATCCAAACACTGTCCAGTACTCACCTACTAATCCAAACACTGTTCAGTACTCACCCACGAATCCAAACACTGTCCAGTACTCACCTACTTCAGCCTTTGCTTCAAAGTAATTGTCTTCCACTGATCAACAATAGTATAGCCCTCATCCTGGTCACACTGGTTTTAATACTGATTACAGTGGTCACTCACAAGAACAAGTCCATGTATCGCACAATTCCCTTCCAGTTTCTGTTTTTGGACCACATAGCCAAAAGTCTGCTAATCCAGGTCACAATCAAGCTTTTATGGCTGCTGTTTCTACTGGTACCAGTCATAATTCTCAGCCAGTTTATGCCACTCAATTCACTTCTACTGATCCCACCTGGTACATGGATTCTGGAGCCACTGATCATGTAGCTTTAGATCTCAGTCAGCTGCAACTTAGCAAGGAATATGGTGGTGTGAGTCAACTTCAAGTGGGAAATGGTGAGCACCTGAATATCACTCATACTGGTAACACATCTTTGCCTAGCTTGTTTCATTCTAAATGCCTATACCTTAAAAATATCTTGTGTGTTCCTAAAATAACCAAAAACCTGCTTAGTATTTCTAGGTTCACTAAGGACAATAATGTGATTATTGAGTTTAATGCTGATTGTTGTGTTGTCAAGGATCAGTTAACCAGAGCAACGTTACTGCAAGGGGATCTTAAAGGTGGACTGTATCAGCTGCATATTCCCCAGTCCATCTCCCATTCAAAATCTGTTCCACTTTATCATTGCTTTTCCTTATCCTGACTCAAATAGTTATAGTTTTCACTGTAAAAACACTGTCAATATGGTTCACAGTTGGGATTAGGATAGTTGTAGTACTCAGACAATTGTTAATTCTAGTCCAAATTTACTCTTACCTCTTTTGATCATTCTAATAACATGTTTCCTGCACAAAGTACTATGTTACCTATAAATAAAAGGACTATTCTAAAGTTCTTGTGTTGTTTTACCTATAATTCAGACTGATACTTCTGGTGTGACTGATGTGATTACTGATATTTCTACTTCTAATCAACCAATATTGCTGAAACTGTTGTGTATGATTCTGCATCTCATTCTACTACCAACAAATATTCAGCATCATTTAACATGGCATAGAAGGTTAGGACACCCCACTTTAGTGTATGCATAGAATATGTCTTCATTGCCCAAATACTGTAAATTTGCAAAAGTCAAATCTGATTATGATAGCAATTTTACTTCTTTTTGTGATGCATGTCAACTGGGAAAAATGCATAATATTAGTTTTCCTATCTCACATACTAAAGCTTCACTCCCTTGGAAATTGTCCATAGTGATGTTTGGGGTCCTGCACCCTTAACATCGTCTGAGATTTAGGTATTATATCCATTTTTAGATGATTATAGTAATATACTTGGTTTTTCCCTTAGAACTAAAGCTGAGGTTAAGTCTATTTTTATTAAGTTTCATCATTTGGCTGAAAGACAGTTTAATACTAAGTTAAATGCCTTCATCTTGATCAAGGTGGAGAATTCATTGCACTTCATCTTATCTTACAGAGTTAGGAATTCAATTTAGACACTCATGCTCTCATGTTCATCAGCAAAATGACTTGTGAGAGAAACCTGACATATAGTTGAACGGGGCTTACATTACTTGCACATGCATCTATGTCTCTTCAATTTTGGTGGTTGTTTTTGAAACTGCTGTTTCTTTCTGGATTAATAGATTGCCTACTCCAGTTTTAGATAATATATCTCCTTATGAAAAATTGTTTAATAAAGCTCCGGTCTATGAAAACCTGAAGGTGTTTGGGTGTTCTTGCTTTCCTTTTCTTAGAGTCTTTAATCGTCATAAGTTCAGTTTTCACTCAACTAAGTGTGTCTTTGTAGGATATAGTCTTATCCATAAAGGTTACAAATGTCTAAAACAGGATGGAAAAATCGTTATCACTCCTAGTGTCAATTTTAATGAACAAGAGTTTCCATTTAGATTAAATGTTACCTCAAATTCTCACAACAAACCAATGATCCTACAACTCTTCTTGACAAATATCCTGCTATATCTCTTTTCCATACGCTCCTGCTTCTAACAGTTTGGATACAAAATGCACACTGAAGGATCCCTCTGCAGTAACTAGTTCTGACAAACAGTTCAAAAATGGCACAACAATGAACATTAATTCTGCAATTCCACATAGGTCTATCCCTTCACAAACTATTTCTCCCACGAATAGCTTATCATCCTCCCAAACACCTCAAACAGATCTCTTCAATGATGAATCAAACCATAGTTTTAACAAATCTGCTTCCTCCCCATATACATCAGTCTCTACTCTCCATACTATACCATCCTCTTTTTCCTTTCCCATATGCTCACTTGAGGTTGATCTCACTATATCCAAGGTTCCTGCAAAATTGCATACTGACAAGACTGTAGCTACAAACACACATCCCATGTTAACTCGATCCAAAACAGCAGCTTTTGGTTACTGTGAAACCTTACCAACTACTGCAGTTTCAGGTTCTAGTTCTGAAAATTCTGCAGCCTTAATAACCACTACAGTCACTGATTTCCATGCTACCTTGTCACAAATTCTAGCCACTGGTTCTCAGTCTGATCACTCTGTAAATTTATCAGAAACTGCATGTCATTCTCAAGGTATTAGTTCAGCAACCAGTGTAGTAATACCTGAACCTCACACTGTTCTTGAAGCACTGAACAGTCCTGAGTGGAAACATGCAATGAAGAGTGAGTTTGATGCCCTGCTTAAAAATGAAACCTGGACTTTAGTTCCTGCTCCTTCAGATAAAAATGTTGTAGGAAACAAATGGGTATTTCGGACCAAGTTCAATTCTGATGGTTCTCTCAAAAAATACAAAGCTCGGCTTGTTACCAAAGGAATTCAACAAACTCATAGGCTTGATTATTTTGAAACCTTTAGTCCAGTAGTTAAAGCCTCCACTATTAGAATAATACTCATCTTAGCCGTTACTAAAGGGTGGGACATTCAACAAGTGGATGTCAACAATGCGTTTCTAAATGGAACCTTGAATGAAGAAGTCTACATGCAACAACCTTTTGGTTTTGAGGATCCTATTAAGTCAACCTATGTATGCAAGTTGCATAAAGCTCTATATGGACTCAAGCAAGCTCCAAGAGCATGGTTTGACAAGCTGAAAACAGCTCTTCTGAGCAAAGGGTTTCAGAATTCAGTTTCTGATAGCAGTTTATTTGTGTTTAAACAGAATTTTCATCTTACCTATGTGCTTGTGTATGTAGATGATATCTTTATAATAGGGTCAAATAACTCCTTCATTACTCAGCTTATGGAAGATTTAAATGCTGAGTTTTCCCTTAAAACACTTGGATCTTTGTCATATTTTTTGGGATTGGAAGCATTACGAAGTATTGCTGGAATTCATCTAAAACAGAGGAAATATGCTGTTGATCTGCTGTCTAAAACAAAAATGATGGATTGTCATGCATGTACAACACCAATGGCAGTAGGAACCAAGTTACATTCCACTGATAGTGAGTTGTTTGCTGATCCAAGTTTGTACAGGAGTACAGTAGGTGCCCTGCAATATTTGACACTTACACGGCCTGATATTAGTTTTCCAGTTAACAAACTAAGTCAGTTTTTGCAAGCTCCCACAGATCTTAAATGGCAAGCGTGTAAGAGAATTCTGAGATACATTAAAGGTACCTTGAATTATGGACTGCATTTTAAGGCAGCAAGCACTTTAACTATAGAATGCTATGCTGATGCGGATTGGGGCAGTAACATGGAAGACAGGAGGTCAACCAGTGGATGCTGTGTCTATATGGGACCAAACCTAATTCAATGGAGCTCTAGAAAAGTTGTTGCTCTTTCATCAACTGAGGTCGAGTATAGAGCTCTGGCTCAAACAGCCACAGAAGTTGCATGGCTACAAAGCATGTTTGTAGAATTAGGATTATCCATTCCAGTCACACCTGTCATTTGGTGTGATAATATCAGTGCTGCAGCCTTGGCAGCCAATCCAGTGTTTCATGCTAGAACTAAGCATGTAGAGATAGATGCTCATTATGTTAGAGAACAAGTACTTGCAAAAAAGTTAACTATCCAATATGTGCCTTCCAAACTGCAGATTGCTGACTTACTGACGAAAGCATTGTCTGTTACTCAGTTCATTGAATTAAGAAGTAAACTGAATGTTATAAGTAAAGAGGCAGTGGAATCAAGAATCTGAAATTCTGTTTGATGATGTGTGCTCTTGTTCTGTTTGATACTGATGACTGGTTGTTTTGATGATTGTAGGCAATGGAATCAAGAAGCTGAAATTCTGTTTGATGGTTGTGTACTCTTGTTCTATTTGATACTGATAGTTGGTTATTCTGGTGGTTGTTTGTTCTAAGTGTTTTCCTGTGAAATACAATCTGGAGCAATTTGGAGATTTTTCTGTGGATTTTTCTGGAATTTCTGTGTGGTTTGTAGTTGATGTGTATTTGCTATGAAAATGAAATCTGGAGCAGTATGGAATTCATATGTGGTTTGCAGTTGAATTCAGTATTGTTGCTGGGAGAATAATGTGTTTTGCTGTAAAAATGAAATCTGAAGGAGTCTGGAATTCATATGTGGTTTGCAGTTAAATTCAGTGTTGTTGCTGGGAGAATAATGTGTATTTGCTGTAAAAATGAAATCTAGAGTAGTCTGGAATTCATATGTGGTTTGCAGTTGAATTCAGTGTTGTTGCTGTGGGAATAATGTGTATTTGCTGAGAAAATGAAATTTGGAGCAATCTGGAATTCATGTGTGGTTTGTAGTTGAATTCGGTGTTGTTGCTGTGGGAATAATGTGTATTTGCTAAGAAAATGAAATTTGGAGCAATCTGGAATTCATGTGTGGTTTGTAGTTGAATTCAGTGTTGTTGCTGTGGGAATACAATCTGACTAAATCATGTCTGGTTGTTGTGAGCATTGCAGTTGTCTGGTTGTTGTGAGCATTGCAGCTGGAATTTCTGGGAATGTAATCTGGTTGTTGTGAGCATTGCAGCTGTCTGGTTGTTGTGAGCATTGCAGCTGGAATTTCTGGGAATGTAATCTGGTTATTGTGAGTGTTGCAGCTGCTGAAGGTTCTGCTAAATCTAGAATTTCTGGGAATGTAATCTGGATGTTGTGAGTGTTGCAGCTGCTGAAGGTTCTGCTAAATGTAATGAATGTTCTGATGAAATTTCAGTAATCTACTGTGGGAACGTAATTTGCAGGCTGTAAAGTTTAGCAGCTGAAATTTTTTTACAGGCTGTAAAGTTTAGCAGCTGGAATTTTTTGATAAGTTTTGAGTTTTTGCTGCATAAATGAAGACAGTTTTGAGGAAAAATATTGATGAGGTGAATGCAGAACTGATGAGGTTAATAATGAAGATAAGCAGCAAATGCAAGTTTATTGTTTGTTTTACTGCAGATCAGTTTAAGGAGGAGAGTTAGAATGAAAAGTCAAAGAAATGTAAGCTGATAAGAATCAACAGAAGATGGAAGAGCAGGATACCCAGAACATTACTCCAGATCAGTTTAAGGGGGAATGTTAGAATATAGTACAAAATGGATGTTGTTTGATAATTGTCAAACATATGAGGACATGTAAAAAATTGTACAGAAACGGTGTAGTTTTAACTACACCTGCTTCAGTTTAAACGTGATTGTAAACCTCAACTCACTCTTTCTCTTTCACTTATAAAAGAGTAAAGTGAGCTAAGAAACAGTAACCTTTTTACACTGTTATTGAATCAACAAATCTTCTCTTCAATTTACCTAAATTTTCTTCGATTCTTATCAAGATTCACATCTCCAACTTAAGAACCCCACCACAGATCCCTTATGATAACTTTGCTCTGATACCAATTGTTAGAAGTTGGAAGGGACAAAACAAACTTGCATAGTCCAAAAACGTGATGAACTATAGAGAGAAAACCAAACTCTACTTTTATTAATCTGAATGACTCAATTACAATGAAAACAATCCATCTCTTCTACAGTAAGAGACCATGACTCTAACCCTAGTTGAAAACTACTTCTTTATACTACTCAGACTAAGAAAGAGAAAATATACAAACTCATATTATTATTATTCCTAATTAAACTCAACATAAAAGGAAAGCAAATAAACTTAAACTTAAACTCCTAAAATAAACTACTTAGACAAGAAATTAACATAAAACAAAACTCTTGCTTCAATTTTTTGTTTCTGCGCTTCCTTTATTTCTTTTCTTCATCACGTCGCATGTGTGCTGTGGCATGCTCCTTCTCTTCATTGTGCCGCGACATGCTAACTTCTGGAATCCTGTTGTGCCGCGGCACAGTGCCACAGCATGCTACTGTCTGCCCACAAATCTGTCTTCTCCTTCTTCAACACTTCAGCCTTTGCTACTTCAACTTGAGCCACGTTTGCATGCACCAAAATAGGTTCATTTTTCAACAGTTGTCCACGTCACAACTTGCAATGCGATATATGTCTGAAAGGATGGAAGTCCTGCAACAACCACCATAAAAGTCAATTCTAAATCTTTATTGTATTAGAACCCCAAAAGAAGAAGCCAAAACTTACCAACTTACCACACTTAGAACTTCAGTACCGTGACCCCCAGCTCCAGCAAATATCAAAATGCATATTCTAGTATGCACATTCCAAAGAAGAACCAACTTACACCATGAAGCCCAACTCCAGCAAATAGATCGTGGTCTTCACCATGCTGCACACGTTAGTACCTGCCATTGTGTGTCGCTTGGTAATAAAACCCAATTTATGAACTAAACCTACTTCTAAAGTTTAATTTTGCTTTCATATATATATATATATATATTTGTCCTTGGTTATTACTTAATGATTATGTGTATGGATACCTTATAATAATTAAAATAAGTTGTTAATTGGAGGAATTCTTTAATAGAAATGTATTTAAGTGATTTAATTCACCTTTAAATCCTTAATTTTCTTTTAACTCTTAAGAGAATATATTTATTTAGGGGTGAGCATGGGTAGCGGGTAGAACCAAAACCAAACAAGAGCTGACACTGTGTGAGTAGGTTGTGGTTCCAATTTTTTGGAATCGATACTGTGCAGGTCCGCTTCCAGTTCCTACATGTGCAAGAACCAGAATCGGAACTGGAACCTGGGATGGGAACCGGAAGCAGGTACTCAATATGAAACCTGCTTGGAACCGAGGGCGGGTACCCATAATTGAACCTGTCTTGGAAATGAAGTCGGGTACCCAGTATGAAACTTGTATTGGAATCAGGATTGAAATGAAATATCAATAAATAATGGGGGCTCTATATAATTTTATATGTAAAAAAACTAAAAATGGGACTGACACGTGTTTTAATATTATATAAAAAAATGTTATTGTAACAATAACCTAATTTAACTATATAAAAAATTTTAATATATTATAATAACTTAATCAAATATATATACATATAAACTTCACCATAACATATATATATATATATATTAAAATTTTTATTTTTGAATTAAATTGTATATTTGATTGAATAATATTTAGTATTTAATTCAATTATTAAGTTCTAAGTATATCTATAGTAAATTAGGAATTAATTAATTGTTAATGATAAATTGATAAACATTGGTACATTACTAATTAAATGATTACTTAATTAATTATAACATTACATTATAAATATTAGTAATTTACTACATTAGTACATTACTTAATTAAATGATTACAAATTTAATTAATTATAACATTACATTATATGAATTGTTTTCTCATTCTTCTTTTTCTTATTTCAATAATCGTTTGTGTTTTGGTTTTGATTGAGAAATTTTATATGAATTGTGAAGAAATGTTTGAATTCAAGTGTTGCCTAGAGATTAGAGGATCCGTAGTCACATTGGATACAAATGAATGAGTAATCAAAAGTTGAAAATTACTAAATGCAGGTTTTCTAAACTTGTCAAGCGTGTATTTGTAAACTTTTAAGTTTTTTTTTTGGTCATGTTTTAAACTAATAGGGGGTAATTAATATTTTACAAGGTACTCGAGTAAGGAACCGAAACCTGCATTTTAGGTTCCGATTCTAGCAATCTAAGAATCAGAACCGACCGGTTTCAATTCTGATTCCTTTTCCTTGGAATCGATCGGTTCCAGTTTCTCCAAAAAATCGCAGGGTACCCGAAACTGCTTACCCCCATTTAATTGGTAGATATTTTTGCATTATTTTGTTTCTTTTCACCAAAACTATCAACAAAAAAAGCTACAAATATCTTTATCTTCTTCTTCCTTTTTACGTTTCTTGTGGCTTCAAAGCTCCCATGGCTTCCACGTCCACAATCCTTCACTGTCTTTCTCAACCAAACTCTGCTCACCTCAACCATCCCATCTCATCCCATCAAATGCAGTATCACTTCAAAGAACTTAACCCCCACTCTAGATGATGGTAAACAACCCCTAGACTTTCCTTCTCCATCTCCAAACTAGCGCTGTGCAAAAAAAAACCGATAACCGAACCGAACACGGTAACCGAACCGAATCGAAACCGAATTTTCGGGTACCCGAAAATTCGGGTCGGTTTCGGGTAGTTTTTAAAAGGTATCCGAATTTTCGGTTCGGGTATCGGTTTTTAATTTTTAAAAACCGGGTACCCGGTACCCGGTTTTTATTTAAAAAAAAAAAAACAAATTAACAAAAGAGACTAAGAGTGAAAGAAGACGTCACGAGTCGTCTGTGCAAAAAAAATCCCCAAATGCCAAATCTGAAAATTTCAGTTGCCCTAAAACTAAAACCCCTTCAGGCCGTCACTCTCCAGTCTCCAGTCTCCACTCTCCACTGTCAAATCTGAAAATCAAATTTTATTTTCTGAAACTCCATACGAATGATGGTCTTAATGGAAACTGATTTTCTGCAGGATTACACTGGCTAAAGGAAAGTCATACAGCTACATACTTCAACTAGCAATTTCTCTTGGCCAGCTCTAGTGCTCTACGGTACTGCTGTATAAGACTATAAGTTTGCTGTTTGCTGATGTAAAAGACATTTGTCATTTCTTAATTATATTAAATCTCTTATGGTTTATTTCTTGCTCATTGAATTGGTTTGGCTTTATCATATTTTGGAATCAATATCTGTTTCTGCCTAATTTCATTCTGCAGACCAAGAAACTAAAATGATACTATTTTTCTCATAATGGATTTAATTGTTGGTACTGGGTGAACTTTCATTTCAGTTTCTAGAGATGAACTTAACTTCAGGAGATGGTTGGTTGGGTTAAATTATATGGAAAGATCTGATCTTGGAGTCTGAGATTTGTTTGAGCATAAATAATACTTTGAAAATGGAGAGATCTGAACTTGGAGATTGAGATGAAGGATATAGAGTATTACATTTGATTTGGTGTATATTAAATCTTAAGTATTGAAGGCATTAAATTAAAAGTTGATGTTCTGGCAACTAATGATACTACATGAATAAGATTTAAGTTTTACATTTCTATATCCTTTGGAATATATATGATTAGATGTGGTATTTTCTCATAAATTAATTACATATTTGATACTAAGTTGTACATTTCTATATCCTTTGGAATATATTTAACTAATGATACTAAGTTGTGGGGCAAGTCACAGATTTTGACATCAATCATAATTCATAAACCCCATGTAAATATGTATTTTCTCATAAATTAATTACATATTTGAAGCCGAAATTATCCAGTTGAGTTGTTGACAATGAAACAACTTATCTAAGAGTTTATTTATTAGTAAGAAAAGCTTATTTAAAGTCATAAACATTAAACACCATTGAATTATTTGGTTGTATTTTAAGAAGGCTTGTAGGATTTTAAATAAATTAATTTACGGCTTTTTGAGATTCTCTCATTAGCTCTTTTGGAGCTTAATTAAATTGTTAAAATTTCAATCTATTTTTACATGTTAAAACCTTTTTCTTTCTGGTTAATTAATATTTGAAATCTTTTTAAAAATTTTGTAACCAAGCAATATAAAAATTCGGGTACCAAAATCGGTTACCCGGTTTTTGACCCGAATTTTCGGGTACCCGCAAAACCGGGTAGTTTAAAACTGGTTCGGTTAGCGGATATATTTTTGGAGGTACCCGAATTTTTGGGTACCCGGTTTTTGGCCAAATTCGGAGCGGGTACCCGGTTTTGCACAGCCCTACTCCAAACTCAATGGCCACCACCAGTCATGTGTCTTTCCCCATCGAAAAGAGAAGAAAATCTAAGATACTCCAGGAGAGAAAGTCAAAAGCAGGTCTTGTGAAACGAGAACCACCAAACTTCGAAGTGGGTTGGAGAAGAACCAAAAAGATAAACTTGGAGAAGCCAATAGGGTATGACATAATGGGATTATGGCTCCACAGCACTTGTAGCGAAAGTAGGAGAGAGAGCGGCAAAGAGAGCGAGAGAAGAGGTGGAACTGTTGAGAGATGAAGGGAAAGTTGAGGATAGAATGGTTTGAAAAGTTTGGGCAATAATGTTTTGCTTACAACGGAGTTAAACAAACAGACAAAAATTACCCAAAATTTATGTAAAATGATTACTATATCCTTTGTTTTTTGTTTGATTGTATAACTCAGTTATAAGCATAACATTGCTCAAGTTTGGGAGTGCATATCAATCCTTTGTTTTCTTTCCTGTTCCATATACAATGAATGGATGAACGATTTATCAATAACAAAGATTATATCAATCATTCGTTTTCTTTCTTTTTGTTTCCTATTTCAAGTTGCTGCCGAATGGGCATTTGGCTTGCCCCGCTCCGAACGGGGTAGAGATTCCTAAAACATTCTAGGGCCAATGAAATTCCTTGGCCTCAGGGACGGGTCGGGGATGGAGGTGGTCATGGCCCTGCCCCAGCTTGCCTCATTTAATTAAGATTAAACATTTAAAACTCTAATAAATTAATTAAAAAAATACAAGCAATACTTTGAAGGTACACAAGTCTCAACATAAAATTATTTTTTCCTATTTTAATTCAAAAAATATATTACTAAGTAAACCAAGAGACAAGAATAAAAAGTGAATTTTAAGGTTTTTCATTTTATAAACGAGAAGAGTCTAAAATAGGTAAATTTATAATGAAGATTTAGAAATGAGTTAATTATAGATCTTGAAATCCATCAATAAATATATTTCATTATAAATTAAAGTAAGGAGATAATCTTGTAATCATGGAATTAGAATCAATTATCAAGTTATTTTTAAATATTTGGATGGCGAATTAATACATATTATTTCCTAACATAAATTATTTAAGCCATAAATTAAGATCTATAAGCCAAAAATTAGAACATGTAATTAATTGTTTTATACTTATATAAATTATTAGATTCAAAACATGTTCTCTATTATTATATATAATATATATTGATAATATGAAAATGCACAAATTTAGATAAGTCATAGCCCAAATATATATATATATATATATATCTATATATATATCTATATATATATATATATANGATGAGTTCTATATGATATGGATAAGTATGATAAAATTTAAGCATTGATTTGATAATGGATATATATTCTTACTAGAAAAACCCTCAACTAGTTAAATTGATTTCTAAAAAAATTAATTTAATCCAATCCATAAAACTAGTTCTTTAAATATTTGATCTAGTCTCATCTTCAGAACTCAATGAACTCAAAAATAAATAAATAAATAAAGTTAGATTTAATTTATTAGCTTTAATCAATTAATTTAAATGTTTGGAACACTACCCTTATATCAAATTGGCCATAAAAAAATAAGAGACATATTTGATTATTAGTTGTTTAATTACCTTTTAACTGGACCACCACCAATTACCGCTGTGAAGTTATTATAAGAAATATCCTTGAAAACAACGGATAAAAAAGAGAAAAATAACGTGCATATAAAAAACTGCAAATTACAAAGGGATCCATGCATAATAGAAAGTTAGTTAAACCCCTTGAATTTTGAATTCCCTACCATTAACATATTGACGACGTACCATAATCTCAGTTAAGAAGGTGAGGAATGAATCGGGTATGTTTCTAATGAACTTGTTGCCACCAAAAGTTAACAAGAAACATGATATATTAAATAGTTGTTTCCCGTCACAATACATATATTAAGATTTTTGAGATATATTAAATAGGAAGCTAGTCTGCATATTTATAATATAGCAGAAAATTTAGTCTAAAACACATACAAATACAATGATACAAATGAAAATGAAAGAAAGCAATAGAAATATTAAAAATTTGATTAATTGGGAATTAACACCGTTATTTTTAGTGTGTAACATCGCATTTATGTGTTTAACTATAGTAAAAAATTAGAAGATAATCTTCCATATAATTAGGCATGCTAAAACCAAAAAATGCGAATGCATGTCGCCTCCATGATTAACTGGTTCCATACGAGAAGTTCTTATAAAACAAACTAAAAGCTACACCGACATTAATTAATTATTGCCATAGGGGATATCTATTTATAATTTGTTATGCTTAAAAAATCAAAGCTGACATAAATTGATGTCACCGAACACCAATCAAAGTTCAGAAAGGTTTTACACCGTCTAGAGTTTATTACGTCGCCTAAGACAGAAAGAATATAGTTGTTAACAACCCAATCGACTCATGTTTTGTCTGTGAATGAATTTGGTTTACACACTTGTCCAAACTCCATTTAATTTAAAGATATTTTTAGTCTTAACCAATGGGATGTAAGGGAGAATTTGCGCCGTACCTATCCACTTGCAGATATTTAATCATTACCTTAGGCTCAATAGGTATAAATAGATAGTTCTCCCTCATAAAATTAGGACCAGACACTCTGAATTTAACAAAACAAAAAGCAAAGACATCCTAGGGAAAGAGACTGACTTAATATTCTCTCTAAATATTAAGCATTTGTAGTTTGGCTCATAGTTTGCGACTTCTTGGCTAATCACCAAGAACACTCATATAAAAGAATACAATTGACGTAGCAATCGCCTTAAGCATCCAACCCACTATAAAAATATTTACTATCTCATTTACTTTACGTCTTTGCATGCTATTATGAGAGCAGTACACCATAATCAACTCTTAAATTTGTTCACATGTAATTTCTAAGATCTTTCTTAACATTTTACGCGTGTAAGATCGTTGATATCAAAATTACGCATTAACATAATTAGTATAAACTTTGATGATTCTTCAATTGTATTAACATTACTTGCATGAGACTCCTCACCTCTCTAATCTCAGGATTTCTAATTAATGATCATGCATGTATGATAACGATTCAATTTTTTTATTTTCAAGAAAAGGCGGTTCACTGAGAAAGTCTTTAGTAATCTATGACTTCTCAGTTCTCGCCCACCAACCATGCACAAATAACAGTTTATTAACTTTCCATTCAGCTTGCTGCTTTCTCTTCCCCTTCCCCCTCTCCTTCTCCTTCCCCTTCCCCTTGCGATTGCAACATCTATATTCAATAGCCAGATTAGTCTTTTACCCCTCAAAGAGATGTTTTTGTGGAAAGTAATTTGATAATTAACATTCACCATTAATGATATTTCAACTGCGATTTCTCATGCCGACAAAACCCTCCAATTATAAATGTAGAAATAGACATTTAGCAAAGATTATTATTGATTCATGGAAAATTGGTAACCAATAATGCATGAATCAACAATTTGCACAACTGGAACAGTCTTTCAATTTTAGGATGCAAAAAATTGAATCCAAGCATCTAATAAGTTTAGGAATTACACAAGTGCCCTCTTACGATGATGAATCGGTACTTTTCTAATGACTTGTTGCCACCAAAAGTTACAAGAAACATGATACATTAAATGGTTGTTTCCTCGTCACAATGCATTTTTAAGATTTTTGAGATATTTAAATAGGAAGCTAGTCTGCATATTTATAATATAGCAGAAAATTTAGTCTAAAAACATACAAATACCAATGATAAAATGAAATGAAGTAAACTAATGTTATCAGTCAGAGCATGAATCAAGAATCGAAATTCTAATTCTGTTTGATGTGTGTGTTGCTTTGTTCTGTTTGATACTGATGACTGGTTGTTTTGATGATTGTAGGCAGTGGAATCAAGTGCATAAACTCTGTCTGATGGTTGTGTACTCTTGTTCTATTTTGATACTGATGTTGGTTATTCTGATGGTTGTTTGTTCTAAGTGTTTTGCTGTGAACTACAATCTGGAGCAATTTGGAGATTTTTTCTGTGGATTTTTCTGGAGTTTTCTGTGGGGTTTGTAGTTGTGGTTTGTGTTGATGTGTATTTGCTATAAAATGAAATCTGGGCAGTATGGAACTCATATGTGGTTTGCAGTTGAAATTCAGTATGTTGCTGGGAGAATAATGTGGTTTTGTATTGATGTGTTTTGCTATAAAAATGAAATCTGGAGCAGCCTGGAATTCATTTTGTGTTTGCGTTGAATTCATTGTTGTTGCGTGGATAATGTGATTTGCTGAGAAATAAAATTTGGAGCAATCTGGAATTCATGTGTGGTTTGTAGTTGATTCAGTGGGCTGTTGTAAGTGTTGCAGCTGCTGAAGGTTCTGCTAAATGTAGTGATTGTTCTGATGAATTTCTGGGATATAATCTGGCTGTTGTGAGTGTTGCAGCTGCTAGGTTATGCTAAATGTAGAAATTTCTGGGAAGTGTTGCAGTAATCTACTATGGGAATGTAGTGTTGCACTGCTGAATTCTGCTAAATGTAGAAATTTCTGGGATTGTAATCGGCCGTTGTAATTGTTGCGTAATCTACTGTGGGAATGTAAGTGTTGCGGCTGAAGATTCTACTAAATGTAGAAATTTTTGGGAATGTAATCTGGCTGTTACAGTTTTTGAAGACTGTTCTGAGGAAAAATATTGATGAGTGAATGCAGAACTGCAGCAAATCAGTTTATTGTTTGCTTTATTCCAGATCGTGTTAAGGAGAAGATTTAGAAGAAAGTCAGAGAATGTAAGTTGATAAGATTAGCAGAAGATGGAAAGCAGGATACCCAGAACATTACTCCAGATCAGTTTAAGGGGGAATGTTAGAATGTAGTACAAAAATGGTGTTGTTTGATAATTGTTAAACGTATGAGGGCCTGTGTGAAATTATACAGAAACGGTGTAGTTTTACCTACACCTGCTCAGTTTAAACGTAATTGTAAACTCAACTCACTCTTTCTCTTTCACATATAAAAGAGTAAGTGAGCTGAGAAACTGTAGCTTTACACTGTTATTGAATCAAATCTTCTCTTCAATTTACCTAAATTTTCTTCGTTCTTATCAAAACTCACAGCCTGATTGTGCTTCATTGGCAGCTTCATTGGAATCTGTAAGGGCTTGCCTCATTTGATGATCTCCTCCTTCATTTCATGGAGTTTTCCTCCAGGTTGATCTTCATCCTATTGTGTGTGATGTTAGGGCAAGAATGGACTGCAAAGAAAATGAATAAAAGTTAGTTTTTTTTTATAAAAACTAAGGAACTCGATCAACGTTCAAAGAGATCGCAAAGAGAGTTTAGCTTTACCTGATTCTGTAGTTGGAGCATAGTGACCAGAAGGTTAGAAAGCTTGGATCCATGTACCTTTCAAAGGTTGACTCTAGTTTGTACTCAGCATTATAAAGATCACCGGCCTTAGGTGATAAGGAATTGCCCAACAAGATCTAAGACAGACTAGTCCCAACCTCTCATGTCGGGAATTTCCTCATTCTTTCTTCTTTCCCTTGAGTGGCCTTACCTTCCTTCCCTTGAGTTACCTCTGATGCATCCTTCGTAGGGGCTTTCAAAGAAGGAGCAAGTTGGGTAGGCCGCATTCCGGCAACACACCCTGAAGTCATCTGATTCAGACTTAGACACTTGTACTATTATCGTCTTCCTTCTCTTCGTCCCACAGTCTTATTTTTCATAGGATGTGCTGCAACGAGCTTGGGAGCTTCTTCACATTGCTCCACATTTGGTCGCCTTTCAACACCAGTTTAGGTCCTTGTTTAGGGACATCGACTGAGTTGCCTTACTTGGGATTCCTATTCAATTGAGGAAGGTGATTCCCACAAATCGCTTTGTTTTCTTTGATTACATGGTCTGCTACATGGCATACAAAACAATTAGTGAATAGAGTCTAAATATTTAAAAGACTTGGTTTTTTAGTTAAAGAAAAGTCATGAGCTAAACTGTCTAAGTATGCTTCAAGGGGGAGATCCATACTTTTGAAGATTCTCTATCGTCACAAGCAGCTTCGCGGCATGACCTCTATCCGGAGTTGACCAAAGCTTGATACGATTGCAATCTGTAAACAACTGCAATTTAGTTGTTTTGTTTTCTGTAAAGAAAGAGTTCGTTAGTCTATATTTTGAAAAAAGAACAGTAAAAAGGGCAAAGGACCTGAAATTGAAGGGAAAAAAACCTACTTGTTTCCTGAAATTTGCAAAACTATTGTACTAGAAGAAAAAATATTTAGTTTCGTATGTCCCGCATTGCTGGGATAACCAATATTCCTCCCTCGATCGTTGATCGCTTGGAGAGGTAGTACAATCCTTATCTTACTCTTCTTCAAAATTGGCACATGCGAGCTCCAGCGTCATTGGCTCTCAGAGGTCATGCTCGCAGAACAATATATACATAGCACACTGCTATTATATAACAGTTCGATTCAGTTGAAATGGTGCAACTTGGAAGTGTTAAGGATCAACCTGATGTAAGGGTGAAAAGGAATTCTCACTCCACATTTAAAATCGCTTCGAGGTTATACCCTTCCCTCGAGAGGATCCTAAGCCATTTGTTACCTCTTTTAGTATACATTTTTTTCAATCACATATTGGTCTAATGCCTTCTGTATTTCTTTAGGCATGGCAATTGACCTATCAATTTTCGTGTCTTATAGAGGTACCTAATGGGTGTGAGCTTTCACCGTTGGCTCTTTTCATTTTAGGGATCTCCACTAGCTCTAGAGTCTGTAAAGGTACGACAATTAGGAGAGACTCAAACCTTGAAAATCTACCTCATACAATGACTTAGAAGAAGTGGAGGAAAACTTTATGGTTTTTTGCCATGGCCATTGGGTTTCTAACCCTAGAAACTCCTAAAAACAGTCCTCCAGACTCTTTACCCTAAGTTTTTAAGCCTTCAAGTGTTTTTCCCGAACACCACCTAGAAGTGCTTCTTCCCTAAACCTACCAGATGCCCATAACCACCATGACTGTACAAAATGTAGGAATGTGAAAAGAGTAAAGAAAGAAATTTCAATACCTCATGGTTGCTTGAAATAGGGGTTGCTTGAAATGGGTGCTCTGTTGTACGTTGTGTTTTTGTATGAATTGATGAAGGAAGCAAGAGTTTTTTGAGAGTAAGAAATTGTGTTTTCTCTCTGAAAAAATTCAAGTTCTCTGATAAATTAAGGCAAAGCTAGGGTTTTATGCAAAGAGGTGAATTAAGGCAAAGCTAGGGTTTTTTGCAAAGAAGGTGACGTTATAACTTCTTTATAAGCAAATTTTGGGTAGGAGTTCATTCTTGGCCAGTATTGCAACCATGTGTCTCAATCCATGGGAAGAGTAACTCCACGCCTCTAAAACCAACCGATGTTAGCCTGTATTGAGAACATCAATCGCTGGCGTGATTATCTCTTCCGCATTTAATGCGTCTTTTGTTAGTGTATGCCCTAGGAACCAATCATGTCGTCGGTTCCAAGACATTATGTTTTTGTATATATATTTTAATGTATATATTTTGTATATATATATTTTATCTTTCATAGAAGAAGTGTTCTTATTTCACATGGGTTTATTGCTTCATATATATATATTATATCTATAATATATAATATATATATATATATATATATTACATGTGAAATGTCCGATGATACAAATCTTTAGAAGATCAAAATCATCAAAGTTCCTACATAGGTTATTAATTGGGCAATAATATTACATAGTAGGCATGTTGAATGCCTCCGTGAATATCATGTGATGGTATTAGTGTGGATTATAAAGTTATATCACTAGGCATTAGCATGAGTACGCGGTTAGTGAACTGTTTATCGAATATGGTCATTTTGATGAATCACATGGACATTTAAAAATGTCAATGATTTTTTATAAAGACGTACTATTGTATTATTAATCCTAGACCTGAGATATCACATAGATTCTGTATAAACGCTATATTTCATATGGTGTATAAACACGCAGGCTAATCATGCCATGTGTTAATAAGCCAATTTGACCATGTGTTGTTTATGTTGTGAGGACAAGTGATAGTCAAGATGGGATCCGTTACTTGGTATAGATTATTATCAATTTCCTAGACAAATGCAAGATACTTGGAAAAGGGAATCTCCGGCCGGTTATATAAAATGTTCATGAAATTTGTTTTATGGTGACACGTTCCATATGTATTGATTAAATTAAGATAAGGATTTTGAAATACCATGAATCCATTCTTAATTGGGATTAGACACGGAAGGATTTGATTATACAACTTGTATGTATAAAAGGTTCGTTGGAGTATATCTTCATTGTGACTAAGGGGTTATGGAGCATTGCTAGATGCCTACCAAATCAGTGGAAGTTTTGTTCATAAAGAGTTATGACAAAATATATCGAAATAGTCTGTGATATTGGGCTCACGGCTAGGTCACATGAACCTAAGGTCACACATAAAAACTAAGGAGAATAGAGAAATACCAAAAGAGTTGATTATCCAAGATGACTAGCACTACCAGGGTAATAAAGTTATTATATTAATCATTTTCTTTATATTAAATTGAATTTATAAGGGGTTGTAATTGTAACATATAAACGATTTAAGGGTTAAATTGTTAATTGTGATTAAATGTTATACCAATGTTTAATTAAGAATGTCACACTTCAACAATTATGGAATTGTTTAAAGAAGTCCAACAATTATTGATTGTTTACAAGGATCCCTATATAAGAAAATGATATATCACTTTCAAGGTAAGATGAAAAAGAGAATAAAATTTCAAAAACCCTAACCCCCCCTCTGGGCCAAATTTCTTCTTCCCTTGGTGCGGATACTCTTTGCTTAATTTCTTTTGAAATTAAGAGCCTCCAGGTTGCTAAGGGCTAAAGTTAACATGTTCTACCTTACTTATTTCAATTTGATTGAATTTTTTTTTTTTTAAACTATGACTATGCATGTTATAGTATGATATGCTTGATCTCCATGCATTCACTTTCATCTTCATCCATATTTAATGCACCAAAAGAGAATGTTATTTCAATATGGCTTGCATGTAATGTTCATGCTGACACTTTTGTACATAGTGATCGTCTATCATATATAGATTACTTTATTACTGAGCCGTTTGTCAAATTGATATAAACATCTGAAGAGTTTATTCAAAATAGACATTTATTCAACATGTCAAACGTGAACACCAAACAAGATGGTTTAGAAATTTTAGCCATGAATAAATCCAAGTTTTTCAAGTCGTGAATGACATTAGAGTTCAAAACATCCTCCGATGTTAAGACAAGAGCTAGCTCAGATCGATGATCTCAATAAACGATTACATCAGGTCGCTTGTGTTACTCTCAGTCATAGTTCATGACCTACCTCCTGTTCACAATCAAATAGAATTTCAGAAATCAGATTAAGCAACCAACTTCAGGCCGCCTGCAGCGATGTGATTGCTCCTCAGCTCTCGGCTCGAGCAAGCATCTTTGAAATCAAGTCAGTAGTGGCATAATCATGAAGTTCTCAAGATCCAATTCTTGGAATCTCAAACTAGAGAGCTTCTGTTATGCCTAAAAAACAGGGCTGACATAAGTTGATGTCTGCGAGCACCAATCAAAGTTTAAGAGCTTTGCGTCGTCCAAAGTTTGCCACCTCGTCCGCAAGATATTTTCTTATTAACGTGATAAAAACCAAAGTCAATTGTCGTAGAATCAGAAGCAATATAAAGTGAAAAATGTGACATAACAATGAACAAGATCAGGAAACAAGTGAAAATACTTTTTTCAAGGTTGATAACCCCATTGTTTTTTATATTATGTAATGCATGTCATAATTCGGAAACACCTGATATATAAAAACAACTCATAGTACATAACTTAAGTCTTTGAATAGTCTCCCCCTCTATTTTAAGCTCAATAAGTAAAAATTTATATAACGTCATGATGTGGATACTTATATTGCTTGTCCTCTAGAATTGATTGATGCATGTATGCTCGGACGTGTTAGACTTAACATAAGTAAAACGTCTCTGTCTTGTATTCATTTCAAAGGACAAAGGTAGACCTCTTTCAACTTATTAGTGATCTAGCAGATCTAGTTAATTATCTTCTTTAACATAATTACAAAAATTTTTCTTAGTGGAAGAATAGGGTGTCCATATCATGGGGTAGGTTGCAGAAAATTTGTGTAGAATTTCTCAACAAAACAACAAACTTGGAAAGCAGCACCGACTTCTATCCCAATTTTGTTGAGAAATTCTACAGGTAAATTTTCTGCAAATGATCCCATGATGCGACACCATATATTCTTTACTAAGAAAAAGCACTTTTTAAGTAAAAGGTGATAATTTGGTTCACACTCTAGTCAAGGTCTTTTCTCAATTTTTATTATATTTTTTCTACATCTAACAAGAACTAAGATAGCCTTGAAGTCAAATACACGTTCAGGTTTAAAATTATCATCCTATGAAACTATTTTCCACAATTATAAATAAAGCATGATGGCCGCCCAGCTTTGCCAGCCTGGTTAACTTCTTATATTTCAATTTATATATGTATCTCCTCAATAAAATATTAACAATTTTTTCTCATTTCGATCTTATATTTCTTTATTATTTAAAAATTGAAAACAATATGTAACTGATAGAATTTAAGTATAGCGTCCTGAAAACAAAGTAGATGGTTTGTATTATTGGCTTCAGAAGAATAAATTGATATTAATTAATGATGTTAGTTATTAATTAAGACTATTAATTAATTTCCCTCATTGAGACTACTTAAATTAAGAGACATAATCAGGTCAACTGGAAAATTATACAAATGATAAAATAAATAAATAATCTTATTGTTTTCAAATTTAGCTATCCAGGAAAGCACCACCGACGCGTATCCTAATTTTGTTGAGAAATTCTATACTTAAATTTTCTGCAACATACCCCATGATGTGGACATCATATATTCTTTCACCAAGAATAAATAATTTCAAGCAAAAGCTGATAACCCGATTCACACTCTAGTCAATGTCTTTGTCTAATTTATGGACATCTCAATTTCAATTTCAATTTTTATTTTATTTTTTCTATATGTGACAAGAATTAAGACAGTGTTGAATTTAAATACACGTTTCAGAATTAAAATTAGTATCCTATGAATTTATTTTACCCAATTATAAATAGAGCATCGATGGCCACCCAATTTTGCCAACCTGGTTTAACTTTTTTTTCTTTTTTCTTTTTTTGAAGTTTCTGGAAATAGAATGGCAAAGACAAAAAGAATAAAAGAAGAAGAAGAAGATATAGCTTGTGTTTGAAAATCAAATTGAAATCTGATAATTTGCAAGAGTACAATGTGATGTTGAAATCCAATGCGACATATTTATAAGTAGATTTTATTTCAGTCTACATGTATATACTGAACTAGCATAGAATTTATATGAATGAATGGATGAGTTCTATATGATATGGATAAGTATGATAAAATTTAAGCATTGATTTGATAATGGATATATATTCTTACTAGAAAAACCCTCAACTAGTTAAATTGATTTCTAAAAAAATTAATTTAATCCAATCCATAAAACTAGTTCTTTAAATATTTGATCTAATCTCATCTTCGGAACTCAATGAACTCAAAATAAATAAATAAATAAAGTTAGATTTAATTTATTATCTTTAATCAATTAATTTAAATGTTTGGAACACTACCCTTATAGCAAATTGGCCATCAAAAAATAAGAGATATATTTGATTATTAGTTGTTTAATTACCTGTTAACTGGACCGCCACCAATTACCGCTGTGAAGTTACTATAAGAAATATCCTTGAAAACAACGGATAAAAAAGAGAAAAATAACGTGCATATAAAAACCTGCAAATAACAAGTGGATCCATGCATAATAGAAAGTTGGTTAAACCCCTTGAATTTTGAATTCCCTACCATTAACATATTGACGACATACCATAATCTCAGTTAAGAATGTGAGAGCATTCTTGAAGATTCATGGCAGCTCACGGCTGTATCTACAAAATCATCTCTCACCCATATCCAAAGTACTCATGGAAGGGACTTCATCCTTGAAATTGAATTCTATTCACAAACTTCTTTAAATCAAAGGAAAATTTGCAAAGATAACTAATGGAGTTCAATACTTATATAGAAGTTAAAAATTAAGGATGCAAAAAATTGAATCCAAGCATCTAATAAGTTTAGGAATATACACAAAGTGCCCTCTTACGATGGATGAATCGGGTACGTTTCTAATGAACTTGTTGCCACCAAAAGTTAACAAGAAACATGATACATTAAATGGTTGTTTTCTCGTCACAATGCATGTATTAAGATTTTTGAGATATATTAAATAGGAAGCTAGTCTGCATATTTATAATATAGCAGAAAATTTAGTCTAAAACACATACAAATACCATGATACAAATGAAAATGAAGTAAACTAAATGTTATCAGTCAAGAGGCAGTGGAATCAAGAATCTGAAATTCTAAATTCTGTTTGATGATGAGGTGTGCTTTGTTCTGTTTGATACTGATGACTGGTTGTTTTGATGATTGTAGGCAGTGGAATCAAGTAGCTAAAACTCTGTCTGATGGTTGTGTACTCTTGTTCTATTTTGATACTGATGTTGGTTATTCTGATGGTTGTTTGTTCTAAGTGTTTTGCTGTGAACTACAATCTGGAGCAATTTGGAGATTTTTCTGTGGATTTTTCTGGAGTTTCTGTGTGGTTTGTAGTTGTGGTTTGTAGTTGATGTGTATTTGCTATGAAAATGAAATCTGGAGCAGTATGGAACTCATATGTGGTTTGCAGTTGAAATTCAGTATTGTTGCTGGGAGAATAATGTGGTTTGTAGTTGATGTGTTTTTGCTATAAAAATGAAATCTGGAGCAGCCTGGAATTCATTTGTGGTTTGCAGTTGAATTCAGTGTTGTTGCTGTGGGAATAATGTGATTTGCTGAGAAAATGAAATTTGGAGCAATCTGGAATTCATGTGTGGTTTGTAGTTGAATTCAGTGGGCTGTTGTAAGTGTTGCAGCTGCTGAAGGTTCTGCTAAATGTAGTGAATGTTCTGATGAAATTTCTGGGAATATAATCTGGCTGTTGTGAGTGTTGCAGCTGCTAAAGGTTATGCTAAATGTAGAAATTTCTGGGAAGTGTTGCAGTAATCTACTATGGGAATGTAAGTGTTGCAGCTGCTGAAGATTCTGCTAAATGTAGAAATTTCTGGGATTGTAATCTGGCCGTTGTAAGTGTTGCAGTAATCTACTGTGGGAATGTAAGTGTTGCAGCTGCTGAAGATTCTACTAAATGTAGAAATTTTTGGGAATGTAATCTGGCTGTTACAGTTTTTGAAGACTGTTCTTGAGGAAAAATATTGATGAGGTGAATGCAGAACTGCAGCAAATGCAAGTTTATTGTTTGCTTTATTCCAGATCGGTTAAAGGAGAAGAGTTAGAATGAAAAGTCAGAGAAATGTAAGCTGATAAGAATTAGCAGAAGATGGAAAGCAGGATACCCAGAACATTACTCCAGATCAGTTTAAGGGGGAATGTTAGAATGTAGTACAAAATGGGTGTTGTTTGATAATTGTTAAACGTATGAGGGCCTGTGTGAAATTATACAGAAACGGTGTAGTTTTAACTACACCTGCTTCAGTTTAAACGTAATTGTAAACTCAACTCACTCTTTCTCTTTCACATATAAAAGAGTAAAGTGAGCTGAGAAACTGTAGCTTTTACACGGTAGGGAATAAAATCTCTCTTCAATTTACCTAAATTTTCTTCGATTCTTATCAAAACTCACAGCCTGAAGTTGTGCTTCATTGGCAGCTTCATTGGAATCTGTAAGGGCTTGCCTCAATTTGATGATCTCCTCCTTCATTTCATGGAGTTTTCCTCCAGAGTTGATCTTCATCCTATGTGTGTGATGTTAGGGCAAGAATGGACTGCAAAGAAAATGAATAAAAGTTAGTTTTTTTATAAAAACTAAGGAACTCGATCAACGTTCAAAGAGATCGCAAAGAGAGTTTAGCTTTACCTGATTCTGTAGTTGGAGCATAGTGACCAGAAGGTTAGAAAGCTTGGATCCCATGTACCTTTCAAAGGTTGACTCTAGTTTGTACTCAAGCATTATAAGATCACCGGCCTTAGGTGATAAGGAAATTGCCCAACAAGATCTAAGACAGACTAGTCCCAACCTCTCATGTCGGGAATTTCCTCATTCTGTTCTTCTTTCCCTTGAGTGGCCTACCTTCCTTCCCTGAGTTACCTCTTGATGCATCCTTCGTAGGGGCTTTCAAAGAAGGAGCAAGTTGGGTAGGCCGCAGTCCGGCAAGCAACACCCTGAAGTCATCTGATTCAGACTTAGACACTTGTACATTATCGTCTTCCTTCTCTTCGTCCCACAGTCTTATTTTTCATAGGATGTGCTGCAACGAGCTTGGGAGCTTCTTCACATTGCTCCACAGTTGGTCGCCTTTCAACACCAGTTTAGGTCCTTGTTATAGGGACATCGACTGAAGTTGCTCTAGCTGTGGATTCATATTCAATGGAGGAAGGTGATTCCCACAAATCGCTTTGTTTTCTTTGATTACATGGCTGCTACATGGCATACAAAAACAATTAGTGATAGAGTCAATATTTAAAAGACTTGGGTTTTTTTAGTTAAAGAAAAAGTCATGAGCTAAACTGTCTAAGTATGCTTCAGAGGGGGAGAATCCATACTTTTGAAGATTCTCTATCGTCACAAGCAGCTTCGCGGCATGACCTCTATCCGAGAGTTGACCAAAGCTTGATACGATTGCAATCTGTAAACAACTGCAATTTAGTTGTTTTGTTTTCTGTATAAGAAAAGAGTTCGGTAGTCTATATTTTGAAAAAAGAACAAGTAAAAGGGCAAAGGACCTGAAATTGAAGGGAAAAAAACCTACTTGTTTCCTGAAATTTGCAAAAACTATTGTACTAGAAGAAAAAAATTTAGTTTCGTATGTCCCGCATTGCTGGGATAACCAAATATTCCTCCCTCGATCGTTGATCGCTTGGAGAGAGTAGTACAAGTCCTTATCTTTACTCTTCTTCAAAATATGGCACATGCGAGCTCCAGCGTCATTGGCTCTCAGAGGTCATGCTCGCAGAACAATATATACATAGCAACTGCTATTATATAACAGTTCGATATCAGTGGAATGGTGCAACTTGGAAGTGGTTAAGGATCAACCTGAGTAAGGGTGAAAAGGATTCTCACTCACATTTAAAAATCGCTTCGAAGGTTATAGCCATCCCTCGAGAGGATCCTAAGCCATTTGTTACCTCTTTTAGTATACATTTTTTTCAATCACATATTGGTCTAATGCCTTCTTATTTCTTTAGGCATGGCAATTGACCTTATCAATTTTTCGTGTCTTATAGAGGTACCTAATGGGTGTGAGCTTTCACGTGGCTCTTTTCATTTTAGGGATCTCCACTGCTCTAGAGTCTGTAAAGGTACGACAATTAGGAGAGACTCAAACCTTGAAAAATCTACCTCATACAATGACTTAGAGAAGTGGAGGAAAACTTTATGGTTTTTGCCATGGCCATTTGGTTTCTAACCCTAGAAACTCCTAAAAACAGTCCTAGGACTCTTTACCCTAAGTTTTTAAGCCTTCAAGTGTTTTTTCCGAACACCACCTAGAAGTGCTTCTTTCCTAAACCTACCAGATGCCCAAACCACCATGACTGTACAAAAATTGTAGGAATGTGAAAAAGAGTAAAAGAAAGAAATTTCAATACCTCATGGTTGCTTGAAATAGGGGTTGCTTGAAATGGGTGCTCTGTTGTAGCGTTGTGTTTGTATGAATTGATGAAGGAGCAAGAGTTTTTTGAGAGTAAGAAAATTGTGTTTTCTCTCTGAAAAAATTCAAGTTCTCTGATAAATTAAGGCAAAGCTAGGGTTTTTATGCAAAGAAGGTGAATTAAGGCAAAGCTAGGGTTTTTATGCAAAGAAGGTGACGTTATAACTTCTTTATAAGCAAATTTTGGGTAGGAGTTCATTCTTGGCCATAGATTGCAACCATGTGTCATCAATCCATGGGAAGAGTAACTTCCACGCCTCTAAAAAACCAACCGATGTTAGCCTGTATTGAGAACATCAATCGCTGGCGTGATTATCTCTTCCGCATTTAATGCGTCTTTTGTTAGTGTATGCCCTAGGAACCAATCATGTCGTCGGTTCCAAGACATTATGTTTTGTATATATTTAATGTATATATTTTGTATATTATATTTTATCTTATCAATAGAAGAAAGTGTTCTTATTTCACATGTGGTTTATTGCTTCATATTATATATATATATATTATATATATATATATATATAATAATATATATTACATGTGAAATGTCCGGATGATACAAATCTTTAGAAGATCAAATCATCAAAGTATTCCTACATAGGTAATATTAATTGGGCAATAATATTACTAGTAGGCATGTTGAATGCCTCCGTAGAATATCATGTGATGGTATTAGTGTGGGTGATTATAAAGTTATATCACTAGGGCATTAGCATGGATACGCGGTTAGTGAACTGTTTATCGAATATGGTCATTTATGATGAATCACATGGACAATTTAAAAGTAGTCAATGTTTATTATAAGATCGTACTAGTGTATTATTAATCCTTAGACCTGAGATATCACGGATAGATTCTGTATAAACGCATATGGTTCATATGGTGTATAAACACGAGGCTAATCATGCCATGTGTTAATAAGCCAATTTGACCATGTGTTGTTTATGTGTGAGGACAAGTGATAGTCAAGATGGGATCCGTTAACTTGGTATAGATTATTATCAAGTTCCTAGACAAATGTCAAGATACCTTGGAAAAGGGAATCTCCGGCCGGGTATATAAATGTTACATGAAATGTTGTTTTGGTGACAGTTCCATATGATTGAATTAAATTAAGATAAGGATTTTGACATACCATGAATCCATTCTTAATTGGGATTAGACAACGGAAGGATTTGATTATACAACGTGTATGAGTATAAAAGGTTCGTTGGAGTATATCTTCATTGTGACTAAGGGGTTATGGAGATTGCTAGATGCCTACCATAATCAGTGGAAGTTTTGTTCATAAAGAGTTATGACAAAATATATCGAATAGTCTGTGATATTGGGCTCACGGCTAGGTCACAGTGAACCAAGAGTCACACATAAAAACTAAGGAGAAAGAGAAATAGCCAAAAGAGTTGATATCCAAGATTGACTAGCACCTACCAAGGGTAATAAAGTTATTTTATATAATTTTCTATATTAAATTGAATTTTATAGGGGTTGTAATTGAAACATATAAACGATTTAAGGGTTAAATTGTTAATTGTGATAAATGTTATCCAATGTTATAATTTAAAGAAGTTTAACAACTTCTAACAATTATGGAATGTTTAAAGAAGTCCAAAACAATTATTGAATTGTTTACAAGGATCCCTATATAAGAAAATGATATATCACTTTCAAGGTAAGATGAAAAAGAGAATAAAATTTCAAAGAACCCTAACCCCCCTCTCTGGGCCAAATTCTTCTTCCCTGGTGCGGATACTCTTTTGCTTAATTTCTTTTGAAATTAGAGCCTCCAGTTGCTAAGGGCTAAAGGTAACATGTTCTACCTACTTATTTCAATTTGATTGAATTTTTTTTTTTAAACTATGACTATGCATGTTATAGTATGATAGCTTGATTCTCCATGCATTCATCTTTCATCTTTCATCCATATTTAATGCACCAAAAGAGAATGTTATTTCAATATGGCTGCATGTAATGTTCATGGCTGACACTTATTGTACATAGTGACTCGTCTATCATATATAGATTACTTATTAACTGAGCCAGTTTGTCAAATGTGTGATAAACATCTGAAGAGTTTATTCAAAATAGACATTTATTCAACATGTCAAACGTGAACACCAAACAAGATGGTTTAGAAATTTTAGCCATGAATAAATCCAAGTTTTTCAAGTCGTGAATGACAGTTAGAGTTCAAAACATCCTCCGATGTTTTAAGACAAGAGCTAGCTCAGAGATAGATCTCAATAAACGATTACATCAGGTCGCTTGTGTTACTCTCAAGTCATAGTTCATGACCTACCTCCTGTCACGTCAAGATAGAATTTCAGAAATCAGATTAAGCAACCAACTTCAGGCCGCCTGCAGCGATGTGATTGCTCCTCAGCTCTCGGCTCGAGCAAGCATCTTTGAAATCAAGTCAGGTAGTGGCATAATCATGAAGTTCTCAAGATCCAATTCTGGAATCTCAAGACTAGAGAGCTTCTGTTATGCCTAAAAAATCAGGGCTGACATAAGTTGATGTCTGCGAGCACCAATCAAAGTTTAAGAAAGCTTTGGTCGTCCAAAGTTTGCCACATCGCCCAAGATAGAAAGAACATAGTTGTCAACAACCCAGCCAACTAAGTTTTGCCTGTGAATGAATTTGGTTCGTACACCTGTCCAAGCCCCATTTAATTTAAGGATATTTCTTAAGTCCTCAACCAATAGGACGCAAGGAAGGATTTTCACAGCACCTACCCACTTGTAGATATTAATCATTACCTTGGGCTCAGCAGGATAAATAGGCAACTCCTAAAAAAATCGGGATCAGACACTCTAAATTTAACAAGCAATAGCAAAGAAACCCTTCAGGAAATAGACTGACTTAGTATTCTCTCTAAATATCAAGCATTTGTAATTTAGTTCGCAGTTCGAGACCTCTTGTAAACTTGGCTAATCACCAAGAACTCATATAAAATAAAACAGTGGATGTAGGAATCGCTTTAAGTATCCGAGCTATTATAAAAATATTTACTGTCTCATTTACTATACGTCTTTGCATGCTACTGTGAGAGCAGTACACCATAATCAACTTTCAAATTTGTTCACATGTAATTTCTAAGATTTTCTTAACACTTTACATGTACAAGATTGTTGTGGTGAAAATTACACATTAACATATTATTATAGCTTTGATGATTCGTCAATTGTATTAACATTACTTGCACGACACTCTCACATCTCTAATCTCAGGATTTCTAATTAATGATCATGCATGTTGATAACGATTCAATTTTTTTTTTTTTTTAAATGACGTTTCACTGAGAATTCTTTAGTAATCGATGATTTCTCAGTTCCGCCCACCAACCATGCACAAGTAACAGTTTATCAACTTTCCATTCAGCTTGCTGCTTTCTCTTCCCCTTCCCCTTCTCCTCTCTCCTTCCCTTGCGATTGCAACATCTATATTCATAGCCAGATTAGTCTTTTACCCCCTCAAAGGATGTTTTTGTGGAAAGTAATTTGATAATTAACATTCCCATTAGTGATATTTCAACTGGGATTTCTCATGCCGACAAAACCCTCCAATATAAATGTAGAAATAGACATTTAGCAAATATTTGTATTATTGATTCATGGAAAATTGGTACCAATAATGCATGAATCAACATTTGCACAACTCTTTCAATTTTCTATTTATTTTGACAATAACTGCATGACATTAATGTTATGATGTGATGTTTGTTGATAATTATTGGTTTTTTTTTAACTTCATAATTAGTTTTTCAAATTTTTTGTTTTTAAAAGTATATGTAAAAATTTGGAGCAAAGCACTTAATTTTATTTAAATTAATGCTCTAAAAACAGTTTTGGGATGGAATCCTAGACTTTTGAACAAAAGAAAAGTTATTTCTTATATTAATTTTTTTTTTTTTTTGGGTCTATTATACTATAATTTTCTAGTTACGTGAGTCAACTGCCGTAGTTGTGAAGCGAAGATGCCACAAATTCCACCCTTAATTAGGGATAGGCGTAGGGACAAGAGAAGGTCAATTTCAAAGTTAATTTAGTAGTCTCAATCCTAGTAGGAAAATTAATTAATATAGTCTTAAAGATTAGCAGCTTAATATATAAGTCAGCTAGTTGATCATATTATTAATACCCATCAGCTACAGATTGTTCTCAACTTCTCCAAAAAGAAACATGGTGGTGTTTTTGAAGCAGCAGTGGTTTATTCCACTTTGTTTTGTCATTTTATCTTGCTTTGGACCTCTAACATTTGCTCTGTTTCCACTGCACCCTGACGAAGGTAAATTCATTACTTTCAGCTTTAATTTATAATCAACTTTTCTTCTTTTTATCCCTCTCTACTGAACATTAGTATTTAATCAACATGTATCTAATAACACATATATATCGTTTTATCTTTAATATTTTAATGTTTTTGAGAAAATATTAAGTTAAAGAAATGAGAGGAAAATTATGAATATGTTAATGTCATTGAAGAGATATAGAATTAACTAAGTAATATGATATGTTTATGTCATGAACGTTCTGTGTTTTGATGACTTTGGTTGTCGGCATCTGCATGGATGGGTTAATATATCTTATATTTGCTGAAAGATGGCTTATATTGGTATTCATAATGGTATATGGGTACTATTATATTTACAATTCAATCTTATAAACCTTTTCTTACAACTTCGACGTGGTGACTCACAATTGATCAACTCACAAATGGGTCTCACCTGTTTGCTATGGGTCATATCTATCCAATTACAAGTTGACCAATTGTAAACTGACACAGTCGGGATTGTGAGAGAAAGTTTGTAAAATTGAGTTACAAGCCAATCTTTATCCATAATATTTTCATACATATTATTCGATAAGAGTTTCTTTTATGGATATATTTATACAAATATTTTTAGATTTATTAACGATTTTAAAGTAAAAATAAAATTAATGTTAGGTTTTGAACAAATATTCTTCACTTAAAAAATTGCTTTTGAGTTTCGTACAACTATTCCACCCAAAACACAATTTATATTTTAGTTTACTAGACTTAATATTTATAAGCTATATCAAATAAATTTAGTCCAGAGTACCCTATTTAGGAACTTGAGGTTTATATAAATATATTTACTACTCTATTTACCCTTGTCTGGGATTGTCGTAACTTTAAATTTAATTAGTTTTTAATCCACTTTGAAAATAATCAATTTCAAAAAATAAGCTAAAATGTAATATTCGTAATTTGTGTGATTTTCAAAACCTATCATTATGTATTTAGTAAATTAGATTTTTAAATTGTTGTTCTGTGTATAATGGCAAAAAGGACATATTTTATTTCTTAAAACATTTTTATAAGTATCTCATAATATTAAAAAATGTATACTACAATAACTTATATGGAATAAATTATTATTTAATTAATAATTAAAAAATTCAAGACGAAATTTGATGTAGTTGGTGGTAGTCAACCTCTGGTCAAAGATTGCCAATATTGCTCAACTCCGATCAATTAGCTGTTAACAAAGGTAAATTGGGACATAACTAGCCCTAGGATCCAAAAAAGGCAATTTGTTGGCATATGGTTGAATCATCAAATTTAGAGATGGCAATGGGCCGGGTCGAGACCGATTACCACTTGGCCTAGGCCCAGGCCTAATCCCATGACACAGGCTTGAGCCCAACCTGGGCCCATTCTGAGGATGTCAGGTAATACTCAGGCCCGACCTGATGGGTTTTTTGTGATTCTTAGTCGTGGCACATGTTAATTTTTATAATTTATTTTTTCAAAAACAATTTTTGATATATTTTTCTTTGTTATTTATGTTAACTTAATTAATAGTATCTCTTGTTTTAATCACCATATTTTTTGTGTGTATAGATTAATATGGTAGATAAAAAATCTTGATTTTGACTAAAATCGCANAATTCAGTATTGTTGCTGGGAGAATAATGTGGTTTGTAGTTGATGTGTTTTTGCTATAAAAATGAAATCTGGAGCAGCCTGGAATTCATTTGTGGTTTGCAGTTGAATTCAGTGTTGTTGCTGTGGGAATAATGTGATTTGCTGAGAAAATGAAATTTGGAGCAATCTGGAATTCATGTGTGGTTTGTAGTTGAATTCAGTGGGCTGTTGTAAGTGTTGCAGCTGCTGAAGGTTCTGCTAAATGTAGTGAATGTTCTGATGAAATTTCTGGGAATATAATCTGGCTGTTGTGAGTGTTGCAGCTGCTAAAGGTTATGCTAAATGTAGAAATTTCTGGGAAGTGTTGCAGTAATCTACTATGGGAATGTAAGTGTTGCAGCTGCTGAAGATTCTGCTAAATGTAGAAATTTCTGGGATTGTAATCTGGCCGTTGTAAGTGTTGCAGTAATCTACTGTGGGAATGTAAGTGTTGCAGCTGCTGAAGATTCTACTAAATGTAGAAATTTTTGGGAATGTAATCTGGCTGTTACAGTTTTTGAAGACTGTTCTTGAGGAAAAATATTGATGAGGTGAATGCAGAACTGCAGCAAATGCAAGTTTATTGTTTGCTTTATTCCAGATCGGTTTAAGGAGAAGAGTTAGAATGAAAAGTCAGAGAAATGTAAGCTGATAAGAATTAGCAGAAGATGGAAAGCAGGATACCCAGAACATTACTCCAGATCAGTTTAAGGGGGAATGTTAGAATGTAGTACAAAATGGGTGTTGTTTGATAATTGTTAAACGTATGAGGGCCTGTGTGAAATTATACAGAAACGGTGTAGTTTTAACTACACCTGCTTCAGTTTAAACGTAATTGTAAACTCAACTCACTCTTTCTCTTTCACATATAAAAGAGTAAAGTGAGCTGAGAAACTGTAGCTTTTACACTGTTATTGAATCAAATCTTCTCTTCAATTTACCTAAATTTTCTTCGATTCTTATCAAAACTCACAGCCTGAAGTTGTGCTTCATTGGCAGCTTCATTGGAATCTGTAAGGGCTTGCCTCAATTTGATGATCTCCTCCTTCATTTCATGGAGTTTTCCTCCAGAGTTGATCTTCATCCTATTGTGTGTGATGTTTAGGGCAAGAATGGACTGCAAAGAAAATGAATAAAAGTTAGTTTTTTTTTATAAAAACTAAGGAACTCGATCAACGTTCAAAGAGATCGCAAAGAGAGTTTAGCTTTACCTGATTCTGTAGTTGGAGCATAGTGACCAGAAGGTTAGAAAGCTTGGATCCCATGTACCTTTCAAAGGTTGACTCTAGTTTGTACTCAAGCATTATAAAGATCACCGGCCTTAGGTGATAAGGAAATTGCCCAACAAGATCTAAGACAGACTAGTCCCAACCTCTCATGTCGGGAATTTCCTCATTCTGTTCTTCTTTCCCTTGAGTGGCCTTACCTTCCTTCCCTTGAGTTACCTCTGATGCATCCTTCGTAGGGGCTTTCAAAGAAGGAGCAAGTTGGGTAGGCCGCAGTCCGGCAAGCAACACCCTGAAGTCATCTGATTCAGACTTAGACACTTGTACTATTATCGTCTTCCTTCTCTTCGTCCCACAGTCTTATTTTTCATAGGATGTGCTGCAACGAGCTTGGGAGCTTCTTCACATTGCTCCACAGTTGGTCGCCTTTCAACACCAGTTTAGGTCCTTGTTATAGGGACATCGACTGAAGTTGCTCTAGCTTGGGATTCCATATTCAATTGGAGGAAGGTGATTCCCACAAATCGCTTTGTTTTCTTTGATTACATGGCTGCTACATGGCATACAAAAACAATTAGTGAATAGAGTCTAAATATTTAAAAGACTTGGGTTTTTTAGTTAAAGAAAAAGTCATGAGCTAAACTGTCTAAGTATGCTTCAGAGGGGGAGAATCCATACTTTTGAAGATTCTCTATCGTCACAAGCAGCTTCGCGGCATGACCTCTATCCGAGAGTTGACCAAAAGCTTGATACGATTGCAATCTGTAAACAACTGCAATTTAGTTGTTTTGTTTTCTGTATAAGAAAAGAGTTCGGTAGTCTATATTTTGAAAAAAGAACAAGTAAAAAGGGCAAAGGACCTGAAATTGAAGGGAAAAAAACCTACTTGTTTCCTGAAATTTGCAAAAACTATTGTACTAGAAGAAAAAATATTTAGTTTCGTATGTCCCGCATTGCTGGGATAACCAAATATTCCTCCCTCGATCGTTGATCGCTTGGAGAGGTAGTACAAGTCCTTATCTTTACTCTTCTTCAAAATATAGGCACATGCGAGCTCCAGCGTCATTGGCTCTCAGAGGTCATGCTCGCAGAACAATATATACATAGCAACTGCTATTATATAACAGTTCGATATCAGTTGGAATGGTGCAACTTGGAAGTGGTTAAGGATCAACCTGATGTAAGGGTGAAAAGGAATTCTCACTCCACATTTAAAAATCGCTTCGAAGGTTATAGCCATTCCCTCGAGAGGATCCTAAGCCATTTGTTACCTCTTTTAGTATACATTTTTTTCAATCACATATTGGTCTAATGCCTTCTGTATTTCTTTAGGCATGGCAATTGACCTTATCAATTTTTCGTGTCTTATAGAGGTACCTAATGGGTGTGAGCTTTCACCGTTGGCTCTTTTCATTTTAGGGATCTCCACTAGCTCTAGAGTCTGTAAAGGTACGACAATTAGGAGAGACTCAAACCTTGAAAAATCTACCTCATACAATGACTTAGAAGAAGTGGAGGAAAACTTTATGGTTTTTGCCATGGCCATTTGGTTTCTAACCCTAGAAACTCCTAAAAACAGTCCTCCAGGACTCTTTACCCTAAGTTTTTAAGCCTTCAAGTGTTTTTCCCGAACACCACCTAGAAGTGCTTCTTTCCTAAACCTACCAGATGCCCATAACCACCATGACTGTACAAAAATTGTAGGAATGTGAAAAAGAGTAAAAGAAAGAAATTTCAATACCTCATGGTTGCTTGAAATAGGGGTTGCTTGAAATGGGTGCTCTGTTGTAGCGTTGTGTTTGTATGAATTGATGAAGGAAGCAAGAGTTTTTTGAGAGTAAGAAAATTGTGTTTTCTCTCTGAAAAAATTCAAGTTCTCTGATAAATTAAGGCAAAGCTAGGGTTTTTATGCAAAGAAGGTGAATTAAGGCAAAGCTAGGGTTTTTATGCAAAGAAGGTGACGTTATAACTTCTTTATAAGCAAATTTTGGGTAGGAGTTCATTCTTGGCCATAGATTGCAACCATGTGTCATCAATCCATGGGAAGAGTAACTTCCACGCCTCTAAAAAACCAACCGATGTTAGCCTGTATTGAGAACATCAATCGCTGGCGTGATTATCTCTTCCGCATTTAATGCGTCTTTTGTTAGTGTATGCCCTAGGAACCAATCATGTCGTCGGTTCCAAGACATTATGTTTTGTATATATATTTTAATGTATATATTTTGTATATATATATTTTATCTTATCAATAGAAGAAAGTGTTCTTATTTCACATGTGGTTTATTGCTTCATATATATATATGTATTACATGTGAAATGTCCGGATGATACAAATCTTTAGAAGATCAAAATCATCAAAGTATTCCTACATAGGTAATATTAATTGGGCAATAATATTACATAGTAGGCATGTTGAATGCCTCCGTAGAATATCATGTGATGGTATTAGTGTGGGTGATTATAAAAGTTATATCACTAGGGCATTAGCATGGATACGCGGTTAGTGAACTGTTTATCGAATATGGACATTTATGATGAATCACATGGACATTTAAAATGTAGTCAATGATTTATTATAAGATCGTACTAGTGTATTATTAATCCTTAGACCTGAGATATCACGGATAGATTCTGTATAAACGCATATGGTTCATATGGTGTATAAACACGAGGCTAATCATGCCATGTGTTAATAAGCCAATTTGACCATGTGTTGTTTATGTGTGAGGACAAGTGATAGTCAAGATGGGATCCGTTAACTTGGTATAGATTATTATCAAGTTCCTAGACAAATGTCAAGATACCTTGGAAAAGGGAATCTCCGGCCGGGGTATATAAAATGTTACATGAAATGTTGTTTTATGGTGACACGTTCCATATGTATTGAATTAAAATTAAGATAAGGATTTTGACATACCATGAATCCATTCTTAATTGGGATTAGACAACGGAAGGATTTGATTATACAACGTGTATGAGTATAAAAGGTTCGTTGGAGTATATCTTCATTGTGACTAAGGGGTTATGGAGCATTGCTAGATGCCTACCATAATCAGTGGAAGTTTTGTTCATAAAGAGTTATGACAAAATATATCGAAATAGTCTGTGATATTGGGCTCACGGCTAGGTCACAGTGAACCTAAGAGGTCACACATAAAAACTAAGGAGAATAGAGAAATAGCCAAAAAGAGTTGATTATCCAAGATTGACTAGCACCTACCAAGGGTAATAAAGTTATTTATATTAATCATTTTCTTTATATTAAATTGAATTTTATAAGGGGTTGTAATTGTAAACATATAAACGATTTAAGGGTTAAATTGTTAATTGTGATTAAATGTTAATCCAATGTTATAATTTAAAGAAGTTTAACAACTTCATAACAATTATGGAATTGTTTAAAGAAGTCCAAAACAATTATTGAATTGTTTACAAGGATCCCTATATAAAGAAAATGATATATCACTTTCAAGGTAAGATGAAAAAGAGAATAAAATTTCAAAGAACCCTAACCCCCCTCTCTGGGCCAAATTTCTTCTTCCCTTGGTGCGGATACTCTTTTGCTTAATTTCTTTTGAAATTAAGAGCCTCCAAGGTTGCTAAGGGCTAAAGGTAACATGTTCTACCTTACTTATTTCAATTTGATTGAATTTTTTTTTTTTTAAACTATGACTATGCATGTTATAGTATGATATGCTTGATTCTCCATGCATTCATCTTTCATCTTCATCCATATTTAATGCACCAAAAGAGAATGTTATTTCAATATGGCTTGCATGTAATGTTCATGGCTGACACTTATTGTACATAGTGACTCGTCTATCATATATAGATTACTTTATTAACTGAGCCAGTTTGTCAAATGTGATATATAACATCTGAAGAGTTTATTCAAAATAGACATTTATTCAACATGTCAAACGTGAACACCAAACAAGATGGTTTAGAAATTTTAGCCATGAATAAATCCAAGTTTTTCAAGTCGTGAATGACAGTTAGAGTTCAAAACATCCTCCGATGTTTTAAGACAAGAGCTAGCTCAGATCGATAGATCTCAATAAACGATTACATCAGGTCGCTTGTGTTACTCTCAAGTCATAGTTCATGACCTACCTCCTGTTCACAAGTCAAGATAGAATTTCAGAAATCAGATTAAGCAACCAACTTCAGGCCGCCTGCAGCGATGTGATTGCTCCTCAGCTCTCGGCTCGAGCAAGCATCTTTGAAATCAAGTCAGGTAGTGGCATAATCATGAAGTTCTCAAGATCCAATTCTTGGAATCTCAAGACTAGAGAGCTTCTGTTATGCCTAAAAAATCAGGGCTGACATAAGTTGATGTCTGCGAGCACCAATCAAAGTTTAAGAAAGCTTTGCGTCGTCCAAAGTTTGCCACATCGCCCAAGATAGAAAGAACATAGTTGTCAACAACCCAGCCAACTCAAGTTTTGCCTGTGAATGAATTTGGTTCGTACACCTGTCCAAGCCCCATTTAATTTAAGGATATTTCTTAAGTCCTCAACCAATAGGACGCAAGGAAGGATTTTCACAGCACCTACCCACTTGTAGATATTTAATCATTACCTTGGGCTCAGCAGGTATAAATAGGCAACTCCCCCTAAAAAAATCGGGATCAGACACTCTAAATTTAACAAAGCAAATAGCAAAGACACCCTTCAGGAAATAGACTGACTTAGTATTCTCTCTAAATATCAAGCATTTGTAATTTAGTTCGCAGTTCGAGACCTCTTGTAAACTTGGCTAATCACCAAGAATACTCATATAAAATAAAACAGTGGATGTAGGAATCGCTTTAAGTATCCGAGCTATTATAAAAATATTTACTGTCTCATTTACTATACGTCTTTGCATGCTACTGTGAGAGCAGTACACCATAATCAACTTTCAAATTTGTTCACATGTAATTTCTAAGATCTTTCTTAACACTTTACATGTACAAGATTGTTGGTGTGAAAATTACACATTAACATAATTATTATAAGCTTTGATGATTCGTCAATTGTATTAACATTACTTGCACGACACTCCTCACATCTCTAATCTCAGGATTTCTAATTAATGATCATGCATGTTGATAACGATTCAATTTTTTTTTTTTTTTTAAATGACGTTTCACTGAGAAATTCTTTAGTAATCGATGATTTCTCAGTTCTCGCCCACCAACCATGCACAAGTAACAGTTTATCAACTTTCCATTCAGCTTGCTGCTTTCTCTTCCCCTTCCCCTTCTCCTTCTCCTTCCCCTTGCGATTGCAACATCTATATTCAATAGCCAGATTAGTCTTTTACCCCTCAAAGAGATGTTTTTGTGGAAAGTAATTTGATAATTAACATTCACCATTAGTGATATTTCAACTGGGATTTCTCATGCCGACAAAACCCTCCAATTATAAATGTAGAAATAGACATTTAGCAAATATTTGTATTATTGATTCATGGAAAATTGGTACCAATAATGCATGAATCAACAATTTGCACAACTCTTTCAATTTTCTATTTATTTTGACAATAACTGCATGACATTAATGTTATGATGTGATGTTTGTTGATAATTATTGGTTTTTTTATACTTCATAATTAGTTTTTCAAATTTTTTGTTTTTAAAAGTATATGTAAAAATTTGGAGCAAAGCACTTAATTTTATTTAAATTAATGCTCTTAAAAACAGTTTTGGGATGGAATCCTAGACTTTTGAACAAAAGAAAATGTTATTTTCTTATATTAATTTTTTTTTTTTTTTGGGTCTATTATACTATAATTTTCTAGTTGACGTGAGTCAACTGCCGTAGTTGTGAAGCGAAGATGCCACAAATTTCCACACCTTAATTAGGGATAGGCCGTAGGGGACAAGAGAAGGTCAATTTCAAAGTTAATTTTAGTAGTCTCAATCCTAGTAGGAAAATTAATTAATTAATAGTCTTAAAGATTAGCAGCTTAATATATAAGTCAGCTAGTTGATCATATTATTAATACCCATCAGCTACAGATTGTTCTCAACTTCTCCAAAAAGAAACATGGTGGTGTTTTTGAAGCAGCAGTGGTTTCTTCCACTTTGTTTTGCCGTTTTATCTTGCTTTGGACCTCTAACATTTGCTGTGTTTCCACTGCACCCTGACGAAGGTAAATTCATTAGTTTCAGCTTTAATTTATAATCAACTTTTCTTCTTTTTATCCTTCTCTACTCAACCTTAATATTTAATCAACATGTATCTAATAACACATAAATATCGTTTTATCTTTAATATTTTAATGTTTTTGAGAAAAATATTAGGTTAAAGAATGATAGGAAAATTATGAATATGTTAATATCATTGAAGAGATATAGAATTAACTAAGTAATCTGATATGTTTATGTTGTGAACATTCAGTGTTTTGATGACTTTGGTTGTCGACATCTGCATGAATGGGTTAATATATCTTATATATGCTGAAAGATGGTTTATATCGGTATTCATAATGGTATATGGGTAATACAATATTTACAACCCAATTTTGTAAACTTTCTCTTATAACTCCGACGTGCCAGCTCGTAAATGAGTCTCGCTTACTTGCTATGGGTCTTACCTATCCAATTGCAAGCTGATCAATTGCGAACTACCACAGTTGGGGTTATAAAAAAAAGTTTGTAAAATTAAGTTGTAAGTTAATATTTATCCACAATATATTCATTCATATTATTCTATAAGACTTTCTTTTATGGATATATTTATACAAATATTTTTGCATGTATTAACGATTTTAAAGTAAAAATAAAATTAATGTTAGGTTTTGAAAAAATATTCTTAACTTAAAAATTTGCTTTTGAGTTTCGTACAACATCTTCCACCCAAAACACAATTTATATTTTAGTTTACTAGACTTAATATTTATAAGCTATATCAAATAAATTTATCCAGAGTCCCTATTTAGGAACTTTGAGGTTTATGTAAATATATTTACTACTCTATTTACGCTGGTCTGGGATTGTCGTAAATTTAAACTTAATTAGTTTTTAATCCACTTTGAAAATAATCAATTTTAAAAAATATGCTAGCATGTAATATTCGTAATTTATGTGATTTTCAAAACCTATCATTATGTATTTAGTAAATTAGATTTTTAAATTGTTGTTCTGTGTATAATGGCAAAAAGGACATATTTTATTTCTTAAAACATTTTTATAAGTATTTCATAAATATTAAAATATGTATACTACAATAACCTATATCAAATAAATTATTATTTAATTAATAATTAAAAAATTCAAGACGAAATAAGATGTAGTTGGTGGTGGTCAACCTCTGGTCAAAGATTGTCATTGTCGCTCAACTCCTATCAATTAGCGGTTAGCAGAGGTAAATTGGAACATAACTAGTCTTAGGATCCAAAAAAGGCTATTTGTTGGAATACGGTTAAATCATCTAATTTAGAGATGGCAATGGACGGGTCGAGACTGGGTACCGCTTGGCCCAGGCCTAACCCCATGACCCAGGCTCTAGCCCAGCCTGAACCTATTTTGGGGATGTCGAGTAATACCCAGGCTAGGGTCTGATGGGTTTTTGGTGACTCATGCCAGTCTTGATAGGACTGATTGTATCTTTCACGCATCATCATTGACCGATAGTTGACCACAGCATTTATAGTAAGAGGAAGCGGCAGTCTTGTTAAGGAAAAGACTCAAAACATTTTTCTGTTTTGTTTTGTTTTTAACGAGGAAAGTTTCTAATGTAGTTCCCTTTTCAATCCTTCTGAACCACTGATTATGTGCAGCCATCGTTCTTAAGCAAATGGCTGCAACAATGGGCTTCACACTCTTGAATTCCACAGAGGATCCTTGCCAATCACATATGCTTCCAATACCCACTTACCACCCAGAAGCAAGTAATGCCACAACCCACACCAACATAATCCTTTGTAACTACACTCTTGGCAATTACTCTCACATCACCAACATGTAAGTCCTCTCTTCTTCTTTCACTTTCTCTTTGTTTTCATTTTAATTTCAGTTTGATGAATTGTAATGGGGCTTTTTGAACAACTGATATATATCATGGACGTTTCTTACTTGTAATGCAGATCACTCAAAAGTCTGAGTTTTCAAGGCAGGCTTCCACCGCAACTTGTCAACCTTAAGTTCCTCCGGTTCATGTAAGAACAACAAATATATCGCACTATCAGCTCAACTACTTTCAATCTCATTAATTATCTTCTCCTTAACAGTGATTTCACTCGCAACTATCTCAATGGCACTCTTCCAAAGGAATGGGCTTCATTGCAGCATTTGGACACTATGTAAGTTGGCCCGGTGTCAAACTCTCCGAATGAATTTTTGCTTCACTTTTATAATTATATGACCAGTGAATTTAATCCCTTGCAGCTCGGTTACTGCCAACCGCTTAACGGGGGAAATTCCACCGGATTGGGGCAATCTTACCAATCTTATTCACTTGTACACTTTAGAAATTCAATATATCTGTTGTTTCTATGTAAATGCATTGCCATTCAAATGTGTCTTTTTTTCCTGTTTTTACTCATGGTTTTAATAAAAACAAAATCTAGGAGCTTGGAAGCCAACCAGTTGTCTGGAAGCATCCCTGAGGAGCTTGGGAAATTGGTTAAATTAAACGTTCTGTATGATATCTTTGCTCTTAATATTTCAATTACCATAGGCGTTTGATTATCAATAATTAAATTTATCAAGAAATGTTTAACTAAGCTAGTTTTGTGCATGATCTCACAATTTAGGGCACTTTCCTCCAATCAGTTTGTTGGACGCTTGCCTAAAACACTAGCGAACATCAAGAACATGAATAGTTTGTAAGTTCTCATACTTTCTTTTTTTATAGAGTCTAGATAGTTTTGTGTCAATTGAATATGTTTCACTTTGTTGTGTGCAGTAGAATAAGTGATAATAACTTTAGTGGCCCCGTACCAGAACTTATTGGAAAATGGACACATCTCACAAGGCTGTAAGATCTTGATCTTTACAGATCCTCATTCCTAAATGCGTATCGAAGACCCTGATTTAAAGCTTTCTTTTCCAATTCCTGTTTGTTTTGTTGCCTTACTGAAGGGAAATGTATTCAAGTGGATTTGAAGGACCCATTCCTGATGCGATTTTTCATCTAGAAAATTTGACAGACCTGTGAGTAGTAGAACTTCTCAATTTAACCAGTCTCTCTATTACTAAGTCAATTGTAGGGGACTTGAATATTACATTACAATTCATGGATTCTTCTTTAAATACAGGAGGATCTCAGATATGACTGGACTACAAAACTTCAGTTTTCCAAATCTTAGCAAGAAGATTAATCACTTGTATGCAAAGTACTTCATATTAATCATGTTCATTTTATGCCAAGATTCTTAAGATTTTTCCATAGACATATGAATATTTGCATTTAGAGCTATTGAGTTGAAATGAAATTTGTCTTCAGGGTTTTGAGAAACTTGAATATGTCTGGACGGTTCCCGACAGACATTGGGCACATTGATAACACACTGTAAGGCAAAACTCTAATATACCTTCATCTACTTGTATGATGATGATATTTTAATGCTTATACTTTCTCTTTGTTCTTCGTATGGTAAATCCATTCAAGGAAATCAAATTAAGAACCTTAGTTTCATCAAAATCAGATGGTGTCCATGCCACCTCTGTAATCTTTTAGAAGTATCCATGTATGCCACATGTTCTATTTTGAACTCAGAGACTGAAAACTTTCAAGTTTGCCAAAAAATGCATGATATCTTTCATGATTGATTCCTATATCCATTCAAAGATGTGTTGTATTCTAAAATGCTAGAATGATACAAATTAAGCTGACCATGGGATTTTCTATCTAAACAGTAGTGGGTTATTTCCATGCTCTGTGTTTTTGTGTATTAAGGGGTAATGTAGATTAACTATGATAAATTAATAATGATGATAAAAACAATTATATTGTTGCTGAACATGACACATGGAGAAGGATATGAAGTGTCTGAAATTTCAGTTAAGGTTTTAGGATTAAGGCAAATGCTTGTAACTAGAGGGTCATCCTTCTTATCATAATGATGATAAAAACAATTATATTGTTGCTGAACATGACACATGGAGAAGGATATGAAGTGTCTGAAATTTCAGTTAAGGTTTTAGGATTAACGCAAATGCTTGTAACTAGAGGGTCATCCTTCTTATCACCAAGTTGTTATTTTCTTAAACAGTTTTATGATGCTAATGAAATTAAATATTTTCTTATAATTACCGGAATCAGGACAATTGAACATGTTTTTCTGATCTATATACTTTTCTGCACTTTCTGAAAGATTGCTAGTTCTTTTTAGTCACTTACAAATTACAATGATGTAAGACATCCGCTGACTATTCAATTTTACACAGTGATCTGACCTTTAACAATTTGGAAGGAGAAATTAACATTGATGCAGTACCTGCTCGTTATACGTAAGCAATCATAGATTTGTCCCATATTTTCAAATGGGTTTTGTTGCAAACTGCAAAATCAGAATCAACTATTTTATGGTGCTTAATATATCATGTTTTTTGTCAGCTTCCTGGGTGGGAATAGGTTCACTGGAAAAATACCCGATTCAATCCTCTCAAGTGGACACTTTGTGTATGTTCCTAAACTTACATGCTTGGATTAAACTTTTCACGTACTTAAATTTTGAACTCCATTAGTTATCTTTGCACATTTATATGTGCTAATGAGAGTCATTTTCCTTAATTTGCTTTAAAGAAGTTTGTGACTAGAATTCCATTTCAAGGGTGAAGTCCCTTCCATCATCAGTATTTTGGATAAGGGTGAAGGGTGAATTTGTAGATATAGCTGTAAGCTGCTATGCATCTTCAAGAATGCTCCAACATTATTAATATGTTATGGATATTGTCAATTTTGCAGTAAAAATTCTAAGTTCGCCAAGATAACAAAATATGTTAATTGTAGGGGATTCAAATTTGATGGGATTTAACTAACTTCCCTTGTGCATGGATTCATTTATAATCTGCAGTTTTTTATATGCATGTTAACTTTCCTTTTTATCCATTGTTTTCAGGGATCTTTCTTATAATAACTTCACACCGCTAACAAGCGGTTGTCCAAATAACAGGTAATTAAAGAAATGATAATCATAATGTTAGGTATAGATCCTTCTAAATCTTTCACTTATAATTTCTTTACATTTTTTTAATCAGACAAATAAACATGTATCAAAGCTTTTCTCAGAAGAACAACACGTAAGATCTCCTCAGGTTTGCAATGATTTTAAATATTAATTACCCAACAACAAATTTCTCAATATATATTCATGTTAGTTCTCTCTCACTTGACAGAGAACTAACATTGAATTGATTCGCTCTATGATATATGTGTTGGTAAACATAACTTTCTTCAGTTGAGTCGAATATTTCCAACTCCTACCTATTAAGAGATTTTTTAGTTGCCTCATGTATCATATAATGATGTCACTCTTATAAATATATAATTTGATTACCTATTTATAAAGCCACATATACATTATGCTAACATATTTAGATATTCATGTTTAATAGAAGCGGACTTCTTTCATGCCCCAGTACAACCAGCTGTCAAAAATGTGAGTTTGATTTCTTGGATAAAAACTCTCTGCAATTACTTGCAATTTTTATTCCATTTACAATCACATTAGTTGGACTATATTCTCCAGAAACTTATAGAAGCATATGCATTTACACTCCAAGAACATCTCTCATCTTATGACTGATAGGCGAATTTATACTGACATTTAGTGTCATTATCAATGCAATGAGGTTGAGATGATTAGCCTAACATGAAGGTTTTTTCATAATTGAGGAACAATATAGCAGCAATCAAGACTTTCTGCAATAGGCCAGCGCTTAAGCTGTTTGCTCTTTTATTTCTAGCCAATGATGATGCTATTAATGATTTTATTATGCATGTGGCAGACTATCGATCACTCCACATAAATTGTGGTGGACCAGATATAACAATCAACAATAACCTGTATGAAGGTGATCGAAATGCTGGATTTGGAGCTGCATGGAACTATAACTATGGAACAAATTGGGGATTCATTAGCACTGGAGACTTCATGGACGATAATGAAACAAATAGCAATGGATATATTATATCTACAAACTCTACCCCATTGAATTTCTCAGGATTGTACTCAACGGCACGTGCAAGTCCTCTCTATCTCATCTATTATGGATATTGTTTGGTTAATGGGAATTACACCGTGAACCTCCACTTTGCGGAGATAGTATTCAGGGATGCAGAACCATACAACAGAGTTGGAAGACGCATATTTAGTATTTATATTCAGGTAATCAATTATATTATGAGAATAGACCAAAGCTGCTGTTGCCTGATGGATACTCTTAATTTTGAAAATTTTATTTCAGGGAAGATTAGTGCAGAAAGATTTCAATATAAAGGAGGCAGCCAATGGAACTGGTAAAGCAATTATAAGATCATTTAACACCACAGTGACAGACAATACTCTTGAAATCCGCTTGTATTGGACTGGGAAAGGGACTACTTGTATCCCAAGTAGAGGATATTATGGTGCAATTATATCTGCTATTTCAGTATGTTATGGTAAGTAGTGTTATCTTTATCAAGTTTACTTTCAGAATGTGCTACCGCTGATGCTTATAATTCATGAGTGGCTTATTCTTCACTCATCTTTTATTGTTTTGTAATATTTGCAGGTTTGGAATCTAATTGTGTAGGCGAGATATATGGAGGTATGTTTTATAATTGTCATTGGTCAGGCTTCTTCATTGTATATGTATGTGTGTGTGTGTGTCTGTTTTTTTTTTTTAAATATTAATTTCTTCTAATGGTTATGCTCTTTTTTCTCTATACATGACATCTCAGAATCTAAGAAAACAAGAAATTTACCTGTTGTGGTTGGAGTTGTCACTTCAGTTTTGAGCCTTATTTTCATCACCATGGGTTTCTTCTATTGGAGATGCTACACTTCTGGGCACAAAAGCACAACAAAAAGAGGTATGAACTAAATCTTTTTGTTTGATTCAAACCTTGCAAATTTTTTTCTCGGTTGGCATATTCATTAATCCACAAGTCATCATGGATGACCTCTCTTTTCTCTGACTGCTGCTGGGCAGATCTTGAGGGGCTAGATCTGCAAACATGTACCTTCACTTTCAGACAACTAAGAGCGGCCACTAAAAATTTTGATTCTGAAAACAAGATTGGAGAAGGTGGTTTTGGATCTGTATATAAGGTATTCTGACTAACTCTGAGTGTTGGAATCTTGTTTTCAATGCATATGCAACCTGAGATACACTTTCATAGGCATTGACATTTAAAATTCTTAAACATTAACTCTAATCACTTATGCAGGGCAAACTATCAGACGGTACCATTATTGCTGTGAAGCAGCTTTCTTCTAAATCAAGGCAAGGAAACCGTGAGTTCGTCAATGAGATAGGGATGATTTCTGGTTTGCAACACCCAAATCTTGTGAAGCTATTTGGATGCTGTGTTGAGGGGAATCAGTTACTATTGGTTTATGAGTACATGGAAAATAACTGCCTCGCGCATGCCCTTTTTGGTAAACATGTTAATATTTGTTGCTTGGTTTTTAGTTTAGTAAAAATTCTAAGTTTGCCAAGATAATAAAATATGTTAATTGTAGGGGATTCAAATTTGATGGGATTTAACTAACTTCCCTTATGCATGGATTCATTTATAATCTGCAGTTTTTTATATGCATGTTAACTTTCCTTTTTATCCATTGTTTTCAGGGATCTTTCTTATAATAACTTCACACCGTTAACAAGTGGTTGTCCAAATAACAGGTAATTAAAGAACTAATAATCATAATGTTAGGTATACATCCTTCTAAATCTTTCACTTATGAGTTTTTTACGTTTTTTTAATCAGACAAATAAACATGTATCAAAGCTTCTCTCAGAAGAACAACACGTAAGATCTCCTCAAGGTTGCAAACAACAAATTTCTCAATGTATATTCATGTTAGTTCTCTCTCACTTCACAGAGAACTAACATTGAATTGATTCCCTCTATGATATATGTGTTGGTAAACATAACTTTCTTCAGTTGAGTAGAATATTTCCAACTCCAAGCAATTAAAAGATTTTTTAGTTGCCGCATGTATCATATAATGACGTCACTCTTATAAATATATAATTTGATTACCTATTTATAAAGCCACATATATATTATGCTAACATATTTAGATCTTCATGTTTAATAGAAGTGGACTTCTTTCATGCCCCAGTACAACCAGCTGTCAAAAATGTGAGTTTTATTTCTTGGATAAAAACTCTCTGCAATTTATAGAAACTTATAGAAGCATATATATTTACACTCCAAGAACATCTTACATCTTATGACTTATAGGCGAATTTATACTGACATTTTGTGTCATTATCAATGCAATGAGGTTGAGATGATTAGCCTAATATGAAGGATTTTACATAATTGAGGAACAGTATAGCAGCAATCAAGGCTTTCTGCAATAGGCTTAAGCTGCATGCTCTTTTATTTCTAGCCAATGATGATGCTATTAGTGATTTTACTATGCATGTGGCAGACTATCGATCACTCCACATAAATTGTGGTGGACCAGATATAACAATCAACAATACCCTGTATGAAGGTGATCGAAATGCTGGATTTGGAGCTGCATGGAACTATAACTATGGAACAAATTGGGGATTCATTAGCACTGGAGACTTCATGGATGATAATGAAATGAATAGCAATGGATATATTATATCTACAAACTCTACACCATTGAATTTCTCAGGATTGTACTCAACGGCACGTGCAAGTCCTCTCTATCTCATCTATTATGGATATTGTTTGGTTAATGGGAATTACACCGTGAACCTCCACTTTGCGGAGATATTATTCAGGGATGCAGAACCATACAACAGAGTTGGAAGACGCATATTTAGTATTTATATTCAGGTAATCAATTATATTATGAGAATAGACCAAAGCTGCTGTTTGTCCTGTATTATACTGTAATTTGGACAATGTTATTTCAGGGAATATTAGTGCAGAAAATTTTAATATAAAGGAGGCAGCCAATGGAACTGGTAAAGCAATTATAAGATCATTTAACACCACAGTGACTGACAATACTCTTGAAATCCGCTTGTATTGGACTGGGAAAGGGACTACTTGTATCCAAGTAGAGGATATTATGGTGCAATTATATCTGCTTTTCAGTATGTTATGGTAAGTAGTGTTATCTTTATCAAGTTCACTTTCAGAATGTGCTACCGCTGATGCTTATAATTCATGATTCTTATTCTTCACTCATCTTTTCTTGTTTGTTATTTTGCAGGTTTGGAATCATTGTGTAGGAGAGATATATGGAGGTATGTTTATAATGGTCATTGCTCAGGCTTCTCATTGCATATGTGTGTGGGTGTTCTATTTTTTTTTTCTTAAATATTAATTCTTCTAATGGTTATGCTCTTTTTTCTATATACGTGACATCTCAGAATCTAAGAAAACAGAAATTTACCTGTTTGATTGGAGTTGCCACTTCAGTTTTGAGCCTTATTTCATCACCATGGGTTTCTTCTATTGGGATGCTATACTTCTGGGCACAAAAACACAACAGAAAGAGGTATAACTAAATCTTTTTGTTTGATTCAAACCTTGCAAATTTTTTTCTCGGTTGGCATATTCGTTAACCACAAGTCATCATGGATGACCTCTCTTTTCTCTGACTGCTGCTGGGCAGATCTTGAGGGGCTAGATCTGCAAACATGTACCTTCACTTTCAGACAACTAAGAGCGGCCACTAAAAATTTTGATTCTGAAAACAAGATTGGAGAAGGTGGTTTTGGATCTGTATATAAGGTATTCTGACTAACTTATGGTGGAATCTTGTTTTCAATGCATATGCAACCTCATTTTCATAGGCATGGACTTTAAAAATCTTACTTAAACATTAACTGTAATCACTTATGCAGGGCAAACTATCAGATGGTACCATTATTGCTGTGAAGCAGCTTTCTTCTAATCACAAGGAAATCGTGAATTCGTCATGAGATAGGGATGATTTCTGGTTTACAACACCCAAATCTGTGAAGCTTTTTGGATGCTGCGTTGAGGGGAATCAGTTACTGTTGTTTTATGAGTACATGGAAAATAACTGCCTTGCGCTTGCCCTTTTTGGTAAACGTGTTAATAGTTTTTTCTTGGTTTTTAGTTGCACTTGCTTGCATGTTGAATATTTTCAATGAACAAATTTCTTTTACCTGGTATTGGGCATTATCAATGTAGGTTCAGAGATACCTTGAAGTTGGACTGGGAAACAAGACAGAAGATATGTGTTGGAATAGCCAGAGGTTTAGCCTTTCTTCATGAGGATCAACTCTTAGGATAGTTCACAGGGACATCAAAGCTACAAATGTACTGCTTGACAGAGAATTGAATCCAAAAAATCAGATTTTGGATTAGCTAAGCTTAAGGAAGAGGAGAACACTCACATTAGCACTAAATTGCTGGAACTATGTGATTTGAATGATTTTTTGACATAATTTCTGATCTCACAACATGTATGCACTTTAAGGATATAATTCTGACGTTTCATTGATTCTAGAGGTATATGGCTCCAGAATATGCACTATGGGTTTATCTAACAGAAAAGGCAGATGTTTATAGCTTTGGAGTGGTTGCTTTGGAAATCGCCAGTGGAATGAATAATGCCAGTTCAGGGTAAAGTGAATGTGTTTGCCTTCTCGATTGGGTAAGTTTTTTTTTTTTTCTTTTTGCATGAGAATGTATTTTGCTGTGCATTCTGTGGCAATAGTTGAACTATTGCATTCTTGTGTTGGGATGTTGCAGGCCTTTGATTTGCAACAGAAAGGAAACTTGATGGAGTTAGTGGATCCGAAGTTGGAGAATGAATTTAACAGGAAGCTGAAGGATGATAAAAGTGGCTCTGTTATCTCCATGCATCCCCATCACTGAGGCCAACTATGTCAGAGGTAGTTAGTATGCTTGATGCAGAAACTGATATTCAGAAGTGATCTCGGACCTACATCTATGGCAGTGATTTTCAATTACAACCACTCAAAATCATTATCAGCGGATTCAAGACCAGAGTTCAAAAGGAAGCTCAGCCCAAACTTTTCTTCAGATAAAACATCACTTGGTTCTTCCACACATCTGCCCACGATCTCTTCTCTATCAATCCTGAGAGCATTAGAAAAATTACATCGGCCCATGATCTTTATCCACTCCCTTCCCAGACCACCTCTCTTAACGTTAGCGATACTTCTTCTATTTTACATCATAGTTCTTGAGTCTTACATACAATTAACTAGATATTCATTACTGGTTTATATAATCCTTTTATTTCTCTTTGCTATAATTTGTATTGCAATCCGAACTGCTTCTTAAGTTTGGGTGAAAATATGTTGTAATATTTTCGTTTTAGTCAAATTTTCATTGAGCCCATGCTATAAGGATGTTTGTTCCTCATGTTTGGTGAATGGGTTAAATTATGTTGTTCATTTCACTACTAATATTAAATAGCAGTTGGTTGCATACTTGAGCCACTGACTCAGTCCAGATTTTGAGATGTCTGGGATAAAACACTCACCAGCTGGCCCTTAGGGTAAATTATAATGTGTTTTACACTAATATGTTTAATGTTTAGTTTATAATGTTCATCAATATATATATTTCAGCAACCACAGTGAAAGGTCACCTGGCAACGCTCTCCTGGTTAATTAGCTTTTTAATGCCAATTTCTAGAAAATTGTTCTCAATGTTGCATATATATATGCACTACATAAAAAATAAGATATTTTATCAAACCCAAGTTCATCATATGAACACAAGTTTGCTGTTAGAACTCAAGCCAAAGGAAGAGTACAACTCAAAAGATTGATCTAATAAGTAGAAAAGCCCCTAGGCTTAAGTACCACACTCGGTGTATCCTGATGTGGGATTCTAACATTGCACCTCCTTCAAGAGTCGTCGCCCTTCAAGAGCTGACATCCACAACAGCTTTCACTCTATCGACACTGACCCGACAATAGCCCTTTCCCCCTTCCCCTTTGAACGGCTTCACTCACTTATTAGTTATTTGATGCAACACCTCCTCCTAAGGAGAGCACACTGCACCTTTATCTAACCTATAGGTAGTCCTTTCCGTAGCCTAACTCTCTACGAAAAGCATCGATGTTAAAATTCAAGCTCAAAGGAGATCCCAACCCAAAAGACCGGCCTAATAGGTGGGAAAACCCCTAGGCTTAAGTACTACATTTGGTGGGTGTGAGATCCTGATGTGAGATCCTAACATTTACATAATGAAAGCTATCTTATTTATGAATACAACATAGACGAAAACACTTATTTAGCCCTTCGATTCCCTGCGGTAGGTGAAAAAAAAAAAAAGTGTAGTTTGAGCATGGACTCGTTGAACATTTGACAAAAACAGAAATATTAAACAGTATCTTCTTGGCCAAATATTAAACAGCCAAGTGAAATAAAGCATTCATCATCCAAACTAGTTCCATCTATCGGGCTTATTATAATTTACAAAACTAAAAAACTATGATTTAAAACAGAAGAATTGTCGCTATTTCGATTCAGAGATGTGGTCTCAGAATTGACAGTGTTGAGATCATGGGTGGATGTTGTGGAGCATCCCACGGATGTTTAGGGTTTAGTGAAAGTTTGCCGCCATTTTCCTCTTGTACTCTGGTCTCTAATCTGTTGGTAATGGTGTTTGAGTGGTTGCAATTCCAAATAACTAGATAGATGCTAGGATCCGAGGTCACATCGTGAATACCGGTTTGTTACTCAAGCATACTAAGTACCAACTACCTCTGTCATGGTTGGCCTCAGTGACCGAGTTGCATTGCAGCATAGCAGGGCCACTTTCACCATCCTTTCAGCCTCTTCCTTGTTGAACTAATACGCAAAATTTTCATCCACTAACTCCACCAAATTCCCCATCTGTTGCAAATCAAATGCCTGTAACATTCCACCAAAAGAATGTAATATTTAACTTTAACCTTTCAACATCCAAGACACATCAATTTTGCATCCACTAAATCCACCAAGTTCCCCTTCTGCTGCAAATCAAAGGCCTGCAATATTCCACCAAAAGAATGTGATATTTAACTTTAACCTTTCAACATCCAAGACACAGCAACAGACATACTGATCTTATGAAACTTATCAAATCAAGAAGGCAAAAGCAACCATTTTGTGCCAAGTAACTTACGTTGCTCCTGCCACTGATAATCTCCAAAGCAATCACCCCAAAGCTATAAACATCTGCCTTTTCAGTTGGGTAACCCCATAGCGCATATTCTGAAGCCATATAACCACTGGAAAGGGACATATTAAAATATTATACCATTATACCACATTACAAGTTTTGAGAACAACAGCGTTGTAACTCACATAGTTCCAGCAACTCTAGTGCTAATGTGGGTGTTTTCTGATGGAATTCTAACATGAATTCCATTCAATTATAACAGTTAACCCCAAGATCTACATATTGATTATAGAATATTAAATTCAAAGATTAAGGATAAGAAAAACTTGATTCTGCCATAGCTTTTGATTTCTTGAATTCCCTGCAAGTAGTGACCGGTCTTCCTTTCCATAAATGCTCTAGGATGACGACAGCTTTCAAATAGGGTTAAGTGTAGAATCGCATTTTGGAAAGGGGAGCTAACCAATTTATATCAATTTATTGGGCTCTCCCATTAAAGGTCCAATAAACTCTAAAGCCCATTATAGGCTCAAGCCCACACTTTTCGTCAACCCAGATTATATAAAATAAAGTGTATTGGACAAGTTCAAGAATGATCATATAAGCCCATTAGGATATCTCGTTGGACTATGCATTTGCCTGGTTTTATCAAACTAAATCATAATTAATGTTAGCCTACAATTAGGAATTTTTTAACATTCTCCCACTTGGGCAAACATTAATTATTTTATTTTATTTTAAGAAAATAAAACAATTTTAACTCTCGGGTAAACAAACTTTTTAACTTTAAAGTGGCCAAATCTGGCTGGTTGTGTGTCATTCCAACAATTATCAGTGGCGGTTGACAGTGATGGCCAACTACCAGGAATGGCTTGGGGTGGGTGGAAGTGATGTTAGAAATTAAACTTTTATGTGGCTTGGGTGTTTTAGCGAAATCTCAAATGTAAGGGATTAAAAAATGATTCAAAAAATAATAATATATTAATATTTAAAAAAGAGGGCAATTTAGTAATCTATATAACATACCCACCAATTTATTCTTCTCAATTAAAGATATCAATATAACATACCTACCAATTTATTCCTCTCAACCAAACATATCAATATAGCATACCTACTAATTTATTCCAACCAAACCAAACACATTTCCCTAAGCATTCCTAGCAACCTTCAAGGTAATCTATCTTTTCATTAATATAACATCCTATTACTACAACATTCCTTAAACCTAACGCACCCTAAGGGTGATTTAGGGTATGATTGGCTCTTCTATTTACAGTACAACTGTTGTAAACATATTTTAAAGAAAAAGAACACAAATTAGTGTTTTGTTGTTTTCAACAAATATACAGTTTCATACTTAAAATTGTGCAACCATCTTTTGAGTATAAAAATCAATTTTAAAGAAACAGAAAGTTGTTTCTAAGTATAAAATAAATATTGAAATCAAATTAGAAAACAAAACAAATCCTTAATAATATGGCTTAGACCTTCAAACATTACAAGGAAAAAGGCCTTTCTTGATGGGGATTCCCCGTCAAGAGAGGGGTACAATGATCGTTTTTGAACTATCATTGTAGCCCCTATCAAGAAAGGGTCATGACAGTTTTCAAACTGTTAAGGACCTTTTGATAGGTCCTTGATAATTCGATAACTGTCAAGGATTTAGTAGAACTTGAACCAAATCATTGACAGCTAGCTTAATAATCCTTGACAGTTCAAATTGTTAAGATTTAGCCAATTTTCAACTTTTTTGAATTTTGCCAAATTGTTGACAGTTTTCACACTGTCAAGATTTCTTTGTTAATTTTTTTTAATTAATAAAATTCTTTATTATTACATATTAAATTATAAATAATTGAATGAAATGCTTCATAATATTATGACCATTCAATAATATGTAATGAGACATTGAACAATTGATCGAATAATACATATATTACTGTTGCTCTGAGTAAACAAAATGTGACAACAGTATAAATTTTACAATATTGCATAAACAGTAATGAAAGTTGATACATAGTTTTGCCCTCATTGGCTTTTGACATCACTGAAACAACAATATATAATCAACTACTCTCGGTCTTGAAGTTAAATCAACTAGGTTACCATGAAGAAAAAATAGACTAAGAAATCAACAATTTAAACTTTCAATGAAAACCTATCTGTGAATTTCTTCAGCTTATCCACCAGTTCACACCAAGATGTTGTGCCTTTAATCTGTGAACATGTTGCCATTGCATCAACTGGTTGTCCAATTTAAGAGGATATCAAGTTTCACCAAATCAGATTCTTGATATCTGTTGACAACATAGCTCAGTATGTGTCAAGTGAAATTCTAATTGTTCCATCAAAGCAACTAAAATGGATGCCTTATGAAGAAGTAAGAAATATCTTATGATGAATCACATTGAGACATGACTCCAAATATGCAGAAAGTCATTGGGAGGCTTCATACAAAATCAATTTATCAATTGGCATGAGATGTTGTCCAAGGGTGTGAATTTTTAAGTAGTCAGTACAACCCTAGTAGTCTAGTAGTAATAAAAAAAGTTGCAACTCCCCCCAAACATTAGAATACGAACTAGAATATCACATCCTCGGCTAGTGCCATTCTTTATGATTCAAATTGTGTTTGTGGGTGCACCATATGCCATGTTGTGTGTGTGCGTGATGAGAACCCACTCCCAAACTCAACAAAACAGTAAAAATATAACACCACATCCAAGAAATAGGAAGAAAATAGATATGTTATCGATATTCACACAATTGAACCAATGGTAGCAAACAACAAATATACCCAGCGCATCAACCCAAAAGGACAAAACCAAAATATGAAGGAAAAACATGCTGGACTCGAGGGCCAGCTCCTCCCTATTGCTAACTTCAGGGTTAGCTCCTCCCCTCCCAATTTCCCTATATTCTTCTCTGCCTTATTCAGCTCTCTGCCTCTCTTTTTATTCTCCAGCTCTCTCTCTCTCTCTCTCTCTCTCCCTAATTGAATTCCTTTGTTGTCCTAACCCCCAATCGCCACTTGTCCTAGCCTAAACCCACGGAAGTTTCCACCCAACATCCCTCAATCTACTACTTGCTATCTTATTTCACCTTTCCTACACCCTCATTATCCAAGTCCCATCATTACCCTCCCCAAGCACTACCACCTTGTCCTCAAGGTGGGAAGATGGAGATTGTCTACCCGACACCATCCTGTTCCTCCACTCCTTCATTGCCCTCTTCTTCTTTACCCAACTCTTCCTCATCTTCTATCATTCGCCAGAAAGGGGTCGATTCATTGTTGATCATGGGCGTTGACCTTGAGCTGGAATGATTTTCGGTAAAGGTTCATCGAATATGAGTCTGATTTGGGGAATGGGTATTAATCTGGCTGTTAGATCTAGGTGGGTCAAAATTGAATTAGGTTTTGGGCTGGTCTTCAGGCTTGTAGAGACTAGAATAACTTTGTAGCCCAATTATATTTGTTTTCCCATGTTTTCTCAGCCCAAATTTCAAATCCTCCCAAGCCCAATTTTTTTCCTCTATTCTTTAGGCCAACTTAATTAACTGGACTATTGAGTTAGCTTGACCCAATCTTACTTTAACCCCAATTTCAGGTTTCAGCCCAGTTACAACAATAGCCCTCAAAATTTCTTCTTTCTCTTCACTTAACAGGGCTGAAACAACCCCAAACTTACTCTAATCTTCCTCCAACACGTCTAGCTGCTGAATAGATTCATAAGTTCCTCCTGCCTCCATTTGATTTCCCAAATTTTGGGCTGAAACAACCATAAACTTACTCTGATCTTCCTCCAACACGTCTTGCTGTTGAATAGATTCATAAGTTTCTCCTGCCTTCGTTTGATTTCCTAGATTTTGGTTGTCAATAGTTCCCGACGACTGTGGAACTTCCGGTGATTTATCTTGATCTCTTCTCCTTACTTCTTCTTCATCTTTCCTTCTCATCCAAGCTCGTATTTCCATCAAACCATCCAGAACAACACCAATATCTCTTCCAAGTTTTGACACTTCCCNTCCCTAATTGAATTCCTTTGTTGTCCTAACCCCCAATCGCCACTTGTCCTAGCCTAAACCCACGGAAGTTTCCACCCAACATCCCTCAATCTACTACTTGCTGTCTTATTTCACTTTTCCTACACCCTTATTATCCAAGTCCCATCATTACCCTCCCTAAGCATTACCACCTTGTCCTCAAGGTGGGAAGATGGAGATTGTCTACCCGACACCATCCTGTTCCTCCACTCCTTCACTGCCCTCCTCTTCTTTACCCAACTCTTCCTCATATTCTATTATTCGCCGGAAAAGGGTCGATTTGTTGTTGATCATGGGCGTTGACCTTGAGCTGGAATGATTTTCGGTAAAGGTTCGTCAAATATGAGTCTGATTTGGGGAATGGGTATTAATCTGGCTATTAGATCTAGGTGGGTCAAAATTGAATTAGGTTTTGGGCTGGTCTTCAGGCTTGTAGAGACTAGAATAACTTTGCAGCCCAGTTATATTTGTTTTCCCATGTTTTCTCAACCCAAATTTTAAATCCTCCCAAGCCCAATTTTTTTCCTCTATTCTTTAGGCCAACTTAATTAACTGGACTATTGAGTTAGATTGACCCAATCTGACTTTAACCCCAATTTCAGGTTTCAGCCCAGTTACAACAATAGCCCTCAAAATTTCTTCTTTCTCTTCACCTAACAGGGCTGAAACAACCTCAAACTTACTCTAATCTTCCTCCAACACGTCTAGCTACTGAATAGATTCATAAGTTCCTCCTGTCTCCATTTGATTTCCCAGATTTTGGGCTGAAACAACCACAAACTTACTATGATGTTCCTCCAACACGTCTAGCTGTTGAATAGATTCATAAGTTCCTCCTGCCTTCGTTTGATTTCCTAGATTTTGGTTGTCAATAGTTCCCGACGACTGTGGAACTTCCGGTGATTTCTCTTGATCTCTTCTCCTTACTTCTTCTTCATCTTTCCTTCTCATCCAAGCTCGTATTTCCATCAAACCATCCAGAACAACACCAATATCTCTTCCAAGTTTTGACACTTCCCTTTCAACAATTGCCATTCTAACTTCCATTCTTATACCAACCATGCCCTAATCGCCAAGCTCTGATATCAATTGATGAGAACCCACTCCCAAAACTCAACAAAACAGTAAAATAATGACAACCAACAACCAAGAAATAGGAAGAAAATAGATATGTGTATCGATATTCAACAAATTGATAACAATGGTAGCAAACAACAAAATATACCCAACACATCAACCCAAAATGACAAAATCAAAATATGAAAGGAAAAACAATGCTGGACTTCTAGGGCCAGCTAACTTCAAGGGTTAGCTTCTCCCAAATTAGCCTATATTCTTCTCTGCCCTAATCAGCTATCTACCTCTCTTTTTATCCTCCAGCTCTCTCTCTCTCTCTCTCTCTCTCTCTCCCCCTAACTGAATTCCTTTGCTGTCCTAACCCCCAATCGCCACCTGTCCTAGCCTAAACCCATGGAAGTTTCCACCCAACATCCCCTCAATCCACTACTTGCTATCTTATTTCACTTTTCCTACACCCTCATTATCCGAGTCCCATCAGTGCGTGAGAGAGATAGGGTGAGAAACTTACTCTGAGTCCTCATAATCAAATGATGCATAACCTGGTGTTATACTCTTCAATTCATTATAAAATCAACAACAATCTTCTCAAAGGTAGGCGATACTTCATAAAGGCCTATTGACTGCATATATGAAACTCTAAAGACCAACAATTTAGCTGTGAGACAGTTCATGTCAGGGTATATATGAAACTTCAAAATTTAACTAACAAAATGAGCAACAAATATTAATCAAGGTGAGACCAATGTATATATAGGAACAATAAAACCTAGTATTTGAATTTTATTTACAATTTTTCATTGGTTAACTGAAAAATTAAGAACTATTGACAATAACGTAAGAATTTCAAAAGGACTACCATCTGGCCTGGCACCAACCTCTCAGAGCAAAGTGTAATAACAGACCCCACGTACCTAGAAGCATACAACAAATTATCACAGGATGAATAAATGTTTTGCTTGGTGCAATAATAGTTATTAAGCAAAAGGACTACGAGAGCTTACTCACTAGGAATGATAATTATAGCTAACACTGTAGGTTGCCAAGAAGTTGTCACTTGTTGTTTGGGATTAGATGACAGTGCGATAGGATTCTGAACTTCTACTTCGCTAAAAATCACCTGGTAGTTCTTGGTAAAGCATAGTAAATGACAAAATTATAAAGCAGAACTAAAAGGCATACCTCCCATCAGAATACTCAAATGTGTAAGGAAAGGTGGGAATGGTTGAAATGACGTGTGCTCCATACTCCTATATTAATTGAGGGGTGATAAGAATAAGCAAATATTTTTGTTTTTCTTTTTTCATAGAGCTCTTCTGTAAATACTCAGAACATCACAATCAATACAACAAACACTGTAAAACCCAAATAATTCAAAGTTTAAAGCATAATCAGTTACCCTCTTTAGCATCTGCAAACTCAGGAAGAAATCTACCGTCTTCTTGAACTTTCTTCTGCAACCCAAATTAAAAATGCTACCCAAAAAACAGTGCATAGATCAACCAAAGAATAACCCAAAAGCCAAATTCATGGTAAATATAAAATCAACCATACCTAGGCTAAGACTTGTGGGAATGGACACCACGAACTAGGCCATCATGCTCGTCAAACCTATCAATCAGAGTCCCCATATGATAGTCCCATAACTGGATCACAAGATTGTGAAGACTCACAAGGATCCATGGTCTCTTACTGTGGAAACTCGGTCCCTTCATTCTATTACTCTTTGTCTCAAACTTGGTCAACATTTTTCTCCAAACAAATCACCCAAATCTAATTTGAACACATAAACAAACAAATTCAATCAAAACACCCAACAAGAATGTTCACTAACTATTTATCACATATCCTACACACCAATTGATACACCTCAAAATTAATAATTCCAAGCTCTCTAGTGCTCAGAACATGGAAAGTCCCTTTCATTCTCTCCTCTGCAAGGGAGAATTCTTCAAGAGTTAAAGGGTGGAGAGTAGACTTACCAAAGATAAGGAAGTTGCAGTACTAAACCAACAAGGTGTACAACAACAACTTCAAAGGTGGAAATGAGATACCTTGCGTAATCTCTACAACATGCCTCCACAGGTGACTCTACCTCAAATTCAATTCAATCAACACTTTGTGGTAGTGTCGCTCTGCCTTAGACAACTCCAGTTTCCTACAGCTCCTCTCCTCAGCAAGCAACCCTAGTATCGCTTGATTGTAAGACAAATCTACTAGAGAAAAAACAATGAGATTAGTACTCAAGTAAATGCCATGAACTCTAAGGCTACTCATCCCTTGCCTGCCAGAAGAATAGAATCTCCTCGGCTCCACTCTCCCCAAAAATTAACTCCTCCCTCATAAAAAAATATGCATCCTTCCACTTCTTGTTGTATGTCTTGAGCCCCGTCACCAAGTGTTTCTTGTCATGCCGTAGCATAAAAAGGTATTACCCCTTTCCTTGTCATGCTTCTTCAAGTAATAAAAATAGAGCAGGTCCATTAGCCCCAAATTATATGTCGAGCCACATACACACTCTAACAACATGAGCAACCTCCATACATTTGCCATCAATTGGCTAGAAGCAATGAGGTAATGATTTAGTACCTCTCATACCAACCTTGAAATAGGAAATCGTACACCCTCTATCATCATCTGCTCATATTATAGATCCATCCTGGCATGGACTAGTCCACCTTCTCATATCTGGTTGGGGTTTTGACCTCTATGGACTTAGGTATCTTGTAAAGATACCTGAGCTTCAACACCTCCTCTTGAACAAATCTAGATGGCGGGTTATTGACAAGCATACCAGCTTCAAGATGGCTCGGCTCATCCCCATGGCCACTACTAGTGGATGGCATCTCATTCCTACTAGCACGCCCTGCCTCAAGTTCACTCTCAATTTCGAAGTTGTCATCTAAACCCCTATTGCTTGAGCCATCATCGCTTAGCTCGGCTCGGTACTTGGATCCCTTGGCATGCACCCATGTGAAAGGCTACACTCACTCCCCAAGTTAGAGTCAACTCATCACATTCGGGAAGCAGTACACTTGTTAGAGCATCATCGTAGTTATTTCCCCTAACCATGGTCACTTTGCTCGACTCTATATTAACCCAAAACAACAACCTTCAAATCTCACATAGCTCAACAATATCAAGTTCACCAAAATCCACAGCCTCAGTAAAGGATTACCAGACCTTATAATTCATTTGCTCAGCCAAGTCTCGACCAGAGCCACATTCATCATTCAGCATCAACTAATAGCCTCTTCACCAAAAGGATCACATGTTTTGGCTCGGCCAAATAACCTCTCCTATAGACTGTCCTTTCTTTTTTAAGAGAAAAAAAACCACAAAAACCCACAAAACAGCCAAAAAGCCAGCAAACCACCTAAAGAGTGCCCAAAAACCGCTTGCCACAAAATTTTCACTTTTTTCCATCAAACATCACCAATACTTCACCAAAATGTGCGAAATCTTGTTCAAAACACTTGAAAAACCATAGTATGGCAAAAAAATAATGAAAAATGACAAGAAAATGAAAAGAAATAGATTTTTACCACGAATTGTGCTAAAGAAAAGCTCCACTATTGCCGTTCTCCAACTTCTCTCTTTGAAGAAACAATTTTGGGGAAAAAATGAGCTACAAAAGGCAATCTCCCCTTCTTAAATACACATCTTGTCATGGACGACACATGGCATCCATTCATGGTTTTGGAAAGTCGTGACTTTTCACTTTCCCACTCATTAGGAATTGGAAAAATGAACTCACGATGTGTCGACCATTTGCACAACATTGGAAAACATGATTTTCCCACTCATAAGAGATGTTAGCTCTACCCTATACGTGGCACTCTTTCGTTGCATTACCAATCACATCATGGGTTATATCATGTAGTTCTCCAAACGTACGATTTAAGACATGCTAGATACTTACTCCTTCCCCATCTGGCTCAGCCCCTTCTTAGTCTGTTTCACTCCTTCAAGATGACAGTTGCCCCTAATAGACGTGAACTATGATTCGGCTTGGCCTTGTTGGAGTCATTTAGTCATGTGAGGAATCTCCGTTAAGTTGTACGAGTGTGTCATGAATCTCCCAATGACTGTCTCATGTCCTGTGAACACACTCAAATGCAATTCATATCACTTACGTTTAGTAAACACCCTTGGCTCGGCAAATGGAGCATAACTGAATGGCTTCACCATCATCCTTCTTGATCATCATTGTTTGACAATGCCTCATACACCTCTCAACAGTGTCTTGCATTTATGCCTAAAAAATTCTCTTGCACCGCTCGAGTCAGTCCAACGAAAGGCCACGTGATTGATGTTTTAAGTCATCACCCACTCGGCTAACACCTCCCATCTAACGAAAGGCACCAAGCTAAATGGCCTCACCATCGTTTCGCTCCATCTAATATATCATGCGATCTCAACTTATTTCCTTCGATTCTTCCCACTCAGTTTGGTCTAGAACTAATGAATCGAACTTCATGGTTAAGCCACCCAAGGATCCAAATGACCCCGCGCAATCATTCCTCTCGGCTTCGCCTTACAAACTAAGTTGAACGGTCTTACAATTATGATTAATTAAATCTACTCTCTACGCTAACTACCCTTTGACTTAGAGAGTGTAAGACAAACTGTATGGACCAAAAATTATGTTAGGCCTGACGAGACCCAATAAACGAGATAAATAGATTGTACTCAAGGCCTTAGCCCAATTTCGGTTGGGCCTAGCTTAAATCCACCTTATGAACTATCACTCTATGAGTTGAGTTATCCTACAAGATAAGTTAAACTAGGTTCCAGCCTATTAGCCCATAACAGTCTATTAATAGGAACAAGAATCCTATTCACCTTCCAATTTCATCAAGATCTTGAATCTTACTAGAATTGGAAGATCTTAATCTAATAAAGGCAAGTCTCAAGACTTCCTTCCTAATTGGAACTCCTCTACCAAATAGGACTCAAAGTCCTATTTCACTATATAAACATGGGCAAACCCTCTTATTAGACATTTAGAAATACCCATTACTCTGGCTATTAAATTATTGCTCTCAAGAATCATCACCCCTCTTGTTGTAAAGCTTAGTTCCAACTAACTTTACTACTTTTAGCCTCCACATTATTCTAGTAACCTTTCTCACTCTCAGCCCTCACTAAATACCTTCAGCCTCGTTGACTTGAACGTCAAAGTATCTAAAGGTGGGCAAAAAGCCTGATCCTATAAGGACTTACCTAGGCCATCGGGAGGGTGACCGGCTCTAGGTTGGTCCCTCCTCTAAGGCTCAGGTCCCAAGCCTGAGCCTAATTGATTTAAAAAAACTCCCTAACAAATAACAAAAACCCATGTATAATATATGAAATACATAATAAAGGGGTTAAATGTAATTTTTAAACAATAAAAAAAGACGGTTGAGCAATGGTCAATTCGGTCAAAATGACCTTTTCTAGGGGGAAAGTGAAATAATACTTTGTTTTTTTGCACTTTCCCCCATGCCTAACCTATAAAAAATTCCTCATTTCCACCCATTTTCCTCACAATTCTCAACTCTCATTCTCTTTACTTCAATTCTCAAACTCTCTTCAATTTCATCTATTATTCAATTTATTATTTACATTTATTCATTATTCAATTTCATCCATTTTAGTTATTTATTATTTTATCATAATGGATTCCTCAAATTATGGATTCGGAGGATCATCATCACCATACGATTCGGAGGAGCATGGTTCAAGCGGAACTAGTAAGCAAATACAAACTTAGCTTAATTTTAATCCATAGTCCTCAATTCTCTCAACATAGCAAGACAATTTACCCACTGTATGGGAGGAAATAGTAAAATACACAGTTGTTAAGAACTCTCCCATTTCTTTATCTAAAAATGTATTTTTTGTTGATATGATTAGAAAGGTTTTTTGTCTACAATATAGGTTTGTTAGTAGAGGTATAACTAGAGGGTAAATAATAAAACTTTAAAATAAAATAAGTAATAAACGTAAAAAAAGAATTTGAAAATTTTCAAAATATATCCATTGCACTTACTTCCAACATATGGGCTACTAGATTAAAAACAATTTTTTTGAGTATCACAATAAATTACCTAGATCATAATTAGAGTTTACAACAAAAAATGATAGCCTTTAAACTATTATAAACTATAGATGGTAAAATCTATGGTTAATTTAGAAAAGGCAAATCTTGTGAGAATTGAGCCACTGACAACCTGATCGACCTACATGTGAACGCTAGATAAACATTGGTGTGGTATCTGTTATAGACATTGTATGGGGATAATTTAAAACCCCTTGAAGTTTGCCCTTACATAATAAACCCCTTGGAGTATCAAAAATAGCCCTAAACCCCCTGCCAATCACTAAAACATTATTAATTTGTTTTATATGAACTTCTCATATTAATTTGTGTGACATGCATTGACATTGGTTAGTTTTACCTTACGTGAAAGATTGTCTATTAATTCGTTACTAAAACACATAAATGAGGTGTTACCCATTAATTTATTCCCAATTAAATCAAACTTTCTAATATTTTCTATTGCTTTCTTTAATTTTCTTTTGTATCATAGTATGTCTTTTAGATTAAAATTATCTGCTATATTATATATATGTATACAAGCTTTTTTCTGTTATCCATTTCACCTTTAAAGACGCAATTTGTCCGAATTGGATTCCCGTATATGAATTAACAATTTCTCTATATTGTATAAATCTTCTTTTAAAAGGGATTTTATAAATCTTCTTTTAAAAGGGTTTTATTTGAACCTCGATTTGCATAATGTTTTTAATTTTCTTAAGTTTGTTAAATTAATTTCAAACTTAGTGCGAAAGGAAAATTACGAGTCTGTTCGTTTAAATATTTTTAACAATTCTATTCATACTATTTCCAAAATACCAATTTGTTTTCCTATTCTAAAAATACTATTATATTTTCTTCAACTGCATTTTAAACTGNTTTTTTTTTTGAAGAATTCATTGTTTTACTAGAAAATATGATATATATTTTTATAATATTTGATAAAGAGAAAGAATTATGTTACATACAATATTCTTTAAATATTAATATATCTTTGGTGTCGTCTCTCGCAATAATTTGTGAGTTAGGTATTTTAGGAGCTGGGGCCCGAGCCGAATTCAATCATCGAGAACTGGCACTGGATAATTATTCTACTAAGATTTGCAATCGTAGTTTCTGGGTTGGTTTTAGCCTGCAACTACCAGTAGGTAAATTTCTTTCATCAATTCAATTAGTTATTCTAAATCTTTGTTAATTTTAAAGTACTCTCTTATATGATAAAAAGTCATTTTTTTCTATTTAATTGCAATAAAAACTCAATTACTGTATCAACTTTTTATAGTATAAAAATGATCTGATGTTCATACTTGTAGTGTTGTAAACATATAATATATTTTTTTATAATTTCTTTTAAATTTTGAAATATTTTGTTAAGTTTAATTTATTTATTTATCTTTTCTTAGGCATTTGAATAGGAGAAGCAAATAATTCTTCAAGATATCTTCGTATTAATGTCTCTTGTCTAAGTGTCACTTTCATATTTTGCTTACCAAAGTATAACTTTCGAATCCAAGTTTCATTAAGAAACCTATAGAATTAAATATTAAAAATGTTGAGTCTTTACCTATTAGTTTACGCTTTTATGTGGAATAATTACTTAATATGTACCAACATTTTATGTTTTTCAGATATTTATAATGAAGATGAATCGATTACAAAAATATTTCTGATAGGTTTTAAGTGCTCCATTTCATAAGGCTCTTCCAAGTTCCAACTCAACATATACCAATATTATATGTTTTTCAGGTGTTCATAAAGGAGATGAATCCGAGGGCATAAATAATTCCTATAGCTTAGAAAATCATCATTTCAGAGGGCCTTTCCATCTCTTGCTCATTTTAGGTATATATGCTTTGCCCTTTTACACATTTTCAGAAAAAATAGCTTTGATTATAATTAGTATTGGTCTAATATATGTTGAGTCATCACCTATTAGATTTAAGCTTTCAGGTGGGATGACAACTTAATGTAGTATTAGAGTCAAATGTCTTAAGTTCGGATCCCCACATACAAACTAGATAAAGAACAAAGGAAAAAAAAAAAAAACAAATTTCATGTGAGGGGACTTATTGGTCTAATATATGTTGAGCTCTCACTTATTAGCTTACGTTTTTAGATGGGATGCAACTTAAAATTAGAATAATCTTTATTAACATTACAAATTGTAAATGTAATTTTCTAGCTGTTACATGCCTTGGAAATGTGATTCTGCTTGTTGCATGGAGGTGGCTCGGCAAAATAACAAAGAAGAGAAAGGGCATTAAGATGAACGAGAGGTTCTTTGAACGAAATGGGGGCTTGCTTTTACAACAGTTGTTAAATTCTTTTGGTGCCAATGTTGCTAGATCATTCAAACTCTTCAAGTTAACGGAGTTAAATAAGGCGACTGACCATTTTAATGTGAAAAGAGTACTCGGTCGAGGAGGTCAAGGTATTGTTTATAAAGGAATGCTAGAAGATGGAAGAATTATTGCGATAAAGAAGTCCAATGTGGTTGATGAAGGGAAAATTGAAGAGTTCATTAACGAGATTGTTATTTTGGCCCAAATTAACCATAGAAATGTGGTTAAGCTATTAGGGTGTTGTTTGGAAGCTGAGGTTCCTTTATTGGTTTATGAATTCATCTCCAATGGAACCCTTTTTCAGTATCTTCATGATCAAAATGAAGAGTTTCCGCTCAAATGGGAGACACGTCTACGAATTGCTACAGAAGTTTCAAGTGCGCTTTCTTATATGCACTCAGGTGCTTCCTTTTCCATATTCCATCGTGACATCAAGTCGACAAATATACTCTTAGATAATAATTATACAGCAAAAGTAGCTGACTTTGGGGCATCAAGATCAATTTCCATAGATAAAACTCATCTGAGCACAATAATATTGGGGACTTTGGGGTACTTGGACCCAGAATACTTCCAATCAAGTCGATTGACCGAAAAAAGTGATGTCTACAGCTTTGGAGTAGTCCTTGTAGAGCTTTTAACAGGACAAAAACCAATATTTTTAGGATCATCACAGGAAAACATAAGTTTGGCAGCTTATTTCATCCGTTGTATGAAGGAGAAACGTTTGTATGATATTCTTGATGCTCAAGTGAAGCAGGATGGGAAAAAGGATGAGATTATGGTATTTGCGAACCTTGCTAAAAGTTGCTTAAACCAAATTGGGAAGGAACGACCTACAATGAAAGAAATCGTAATAGAGTTGGAGGGAATTCCATTATCAAAAAAGAAGAAAGTGTCATTCAGAGAAGTTATAAAGAGGTTCAGAAAGGGAGATTGAAGCAATTCATGAAATTTGGGTTTCTAATTTAATCGGTTCGTCTTTCAACAATGGATCTCCTGCCGTGTCTATCCAGTTATTGTTAATTACAATATGTTATAATAAAGATGTGTGTAGGTTATCAAAAGCCTCTTGTTGTAGCATTCAAAATATTCTTTCATGCATGGCCTAAGATCTTTCTTGCTCATTCAATAATGTTAATAGTTCGTTTTCGTAAAACACCTCAAAATAGAACAAGAGAAAAACTCTTAGCTCCGCCTTGCTAGAATTTGTTGTGTGTTTAAAGAAGATGTTAATTTGGGGGAAATGAATTGAAGAGAGAAAGATGAGAGGAGAGGAAAATTCGTGAAGATGAATTTTGGAAAATGAATATTGAATTCAACTTAACTCTCTCTGCTCAGTTACAAGGTTTTATATACATTCTGTTATAAACTAACTACTAACTAACTTTAGTAAAACAACTAACTAACTTCCGGTGCACTAACTGAATATAACAAACTTTGCCACCTCATATTGCTAGCTTGATTCTCAACACTCCCCCTCAAGCTGGCACCTTATGTATGTTCTTCAGATAGAGCCCAGACATGAATTTTTCATGTTGCAATCTGCCTAAACCTTTGGTCAAGATGTTTGCCAATTGTTCTCCAATAGGTATGAATTTCATGGTTATCATTCCACTCTGAATCTTCTCCCTTATGAAATGGCAATCAATGTCTATATGTTTCGTTCTCTCATGAAACCTAGGATTTGCTGCAATCTGTAAGGCAGCCTTATTATCATAGTGTGGCGAAGCTGGAGTTATAGCTTTCACATTAAGTTCTTCGAGCAACCCAATTAACCAAGTCAACTCTGCCACTGTTGTAGCCATACTCCTGTATTCAGCTTCTGCAGAAGACCTGGCTATTGTGTTTTGCTTCTTGGTCTTCCAAGAGAGAAGAGAGTCTCCCAGCTTAACACAATACCCTGAGACTGATTTCCTGCTAATAGCATAGGAGGCCCAATCTGAGTCACAAAATGCCACCAACTCCATTGAACTTTTTGAGGACATAAACAACCCAAGAGCTAGCTCCTTTTTACATATCTGATCACTCTTAAAGTTGCCTCCAAATGTGACTCCTTAGGAGATTGCATATGCTGGCTTAGTGTTTGAACAGCAAATGCAATATCTGGCCTAGTCATAGTTAAATATAGCAACCTGCCAATCATTCTTCTGAAAAGACTAGGGTCTTCTAATAATGCATCTTTAACTTCTAGATTAAATTTCTGATCAAACTCATATGAGGTGAGTTTTAAATTCTTCTCAAGAGGAGTATCTGCAGGCTTTGCACCAGACAACCCAGCCTCTGAAATGAGTTCAATAGCATACTTTCTCTGGTTTAATGCAATGCCTTCAGAAGATCTGGCCACTTCTATGCCAAGAAAATATCTGAGGTGACCAAGATCTTTTATTTTGAAATTGTTTTGAAGAATTCCCTTTAACTTATCTATCATTTCCAAGCTACTGCCAGTGATCAAAATGTCATCTACATAGACAAGCAAGATGACAACATAGACAAGCAAGATGACAATGTTGTTGCCTTCTTGTTTGGTGAATAAGGAGTAATCATGTTTGCTATGTGAATAACCACTTTTGATCAAGGCATCAGTGAGTTTGAGGTTCCATTATCTACTGGCCTACTTTAATCCATATAAGGATGTGAGCAATCGACAGACCATGTGATTCTCCCCCCTGATTGCCAAATCCTGGAGGCATAGACATGTAGACCTCCTCATATAAATCTCCCTGTAAAAAGGCATTAAACACATCCATTTGAAAGAGAAGCCAATCATGAATGGAAGCCAAAGCTAAAATTGATCTTACAGTGACCATTTTGGCAATTGGGGAAAAGGTTTTTGCGTAATCAATGCCAGCTTGCTGGTTATAACCTTTAGCCACAAGCCTGGCTTTATACCTCTCTAGACTGCCATATGAGTTATACTTGACTTTGTAGACCCATTTGCAGTCTATAGGTTGTTTGCCAGGTGGAAGGGACACTAGAGTCCAAGTTTGGTTGGCCTCCAAAGCTTATATTTCTGTTTTCATGGCAGCAACCCAATTGGGGTCTTAAGAAGCTTCATGAAAGGATGTTGGTTCTTGAATTTGAGAAATTGAAGACAAGAAGCATTGATAGGGAGGTGAAAGATGGGAATAGCAAACATACTTGGAGATGGAATAATGTGCAGAATGAGTGATATAATCTTGAAGCCAAATAGGAGGCTTATGATGTCTTTGAGATCTTCTAACATCAACAGAAACAGGAACTGAAAGAGGAGCAGGTGAGGTTGAAAGAGAAGTATGAATATTAGAAGAAGGTGGAGGTAAAATGTCTGGTGATGTAGGAGTTGATTGAAAGGACTGAGGCAAAATATCAAGGGAAGTAGTGATGAACGGATCAGCTGGAAAAACAGGAACATGTGAAGCATTCTTGTGGTGAAAAGGAAAGAAATCCTCAATGAACTGAACATCTCGATTGACAAAGAAGCTAAAGGTTTCCAAATTGAGTAATTTGTAGAACAGAAGAGTACCCTATGAAAACTGTAGGCACAGCTTTGAATCCAAATTTATCTCTAGTAGCCACATTAGAAGCATAGGCAAGACAGCCAAAAACTCTGAGATGTCCAATAGGTGGAGGGGAACCATACAAGATCTCATAAGGTGATCTGCCATGAAGAACAGCAGTAGGAAATCTGTTGATCAGATAGCAGGCAGTAGGTATGCAATCCCCCCAGTATTGAATGGGAATGGAGGCCTGAAATCTCAAAGCTCTGGCTATTGTGAGAAGATGCCTATGCTTCCTTTCCACTACTCCATTTTGTTGTGGAGTGTGGACACAGGTTCTTTGATGTACAATGCCAAGAGAGGTGAATAAAGCTGCACACTAGGAGTTGAGAAACTCAAGGCCATTATCAGTTCGAATGTGTTTAATACAAGCTGAGAACTGATTTCTGATGAGAGTAATAAAATTCTTAATACGTATAATGACCTCATGTTTGTGTTTCATTAGATAAACCCAAGTGATTCGAGAATGATCATCAACTATGGTAAGGAAGAATTTATGCTGATCATGTGTGGGGGTGTGATAAGGGCCCCAAACATCCATATGTAATAGATGAAAACAAGCAGATGATCTGCTAGTACTGAGAGGAAAGGGGTGTCTAACATGTTTTGCAAGTGGACAAATATCACAGTGCATATTGTCACCAGAAACAACAGACTTTATTCCAGGAAAATATTTTAGTTTGACATGAGGTACATGTCCAAGGCACTTATGCCAAAGATTTACAGAAACTGAACAAGAAGTACCCAATGATTTATGCAAAACAGAATGATGAGCTGTTGGAACATGACAAGGCATGAAGAAGTAATGTCCTTTAGCTTCTCTACCAATCCCCAGCACTTTGCCATTGGAGAGGTCTTGAAATATGCAAAAATCAAGATAAAAGGAAACAAAACACTTTAAGTCTCTGGTAAGCTTTGCTATAGAGATCAAGTTGAATTTGAAATCAGGCACAAATAAGACATTAGTTAGCCTTTGATTAGGACCAATCACATAAGAGCTGATATGAGAAACTGTTGAGTGATGTCCATTAGGAAGCCTGGCTAAAGAAGGAGAAGTAGACACCATCAAATCTGTTAGCTTGTCCAAAGATGTTGTCATATAGTGACTAGCACCTGTATCAAGGATCCAGTAATTTCCATGATGTAGTGATGAAAAGTAAGAGTGGATACCTGCCATGTTGACATTGGCATCAGTTGATGGTGTCATGGAAGGTGCCTTTTGAAGCAACTTCAGTATCTCAGCATACTGCTCTTTGGAGAAGACTAGAGCAGTTTGATTTTCAATGGAAGAGGAAATAGTATCTGGCTATGTAACAGGAGTGACATTGCTGGCAGAAGATTGATTAAATTTTTTCTTCTTTGTAAATTTAAAATCAGCAGGATAACCAATTAGTCTGTAGCAATTGTCTTTCTTATGACCTCTCACATTGCAATGTTCACAAATTATGTTCCAATTTTTCTTTGATTTTGATGATTGTTGACTGGAATTCGAAGATGAGTATAGGACAGTTGGCTCAAGAGAAGATGATTCAGTTGGGGTAGCAATTGTAAGGCTCCTTTGGCTTTCTTCAGTAACAAGCATGGAATAAGCTTGATTCACAGATGGCAGAGGATTCATCATCAGTATTTGACTTCTAGCATGTAAATAGGTTTCAGTCAATCCCATTAAAAACTGAAGGAGTTTCTAATTCTGCATGTGATCAACATATGTTTTTGACATAGAACATTCACATGTTGGAAATTGAACTATGGATGAAAACTCATCCCATAGCAATTTCAGTTTGGAGAAATATGTGGAAATCAAATAAGTCCCTTGCACCAGAGTGACTATCTCCCTATGTAATTGAAAAATTCTGGAGCCTTTACTTTATCAAATCTTTCTTGTAAATCCTTCCATACTAGATGTGCACTTGAAGCATAGACAATTCCATTTAAGAGTTCTTTTGTTACTGAATTCATGAGCCATGAGAGGACTATGGCATTACACCTATCCCATTGATTACGCAAGCTAGCAGACTGTGTTCTCTGTGCAAGTGCCATCAATAAATCAAATCTTATTCTTTGCTAACAAAGCAATTTTCATGGACCTACTCCATGAAGAATAATTGTCAATTCCACTCAATTGAAAAGAAACGAGTATTGCACCTGGAGTATCCGAAGGATACAGGTAGAGAGGATGGTTAAAATCAATAGCTAAAGGTTGCTGAGTGGTTGTGTGTGTTGAAGAAGATGTGTTATTGCCATCAGCTGCCATCTTCAATTAAGCTTGGTGCAAAATTTTGATTCTTCAATTGAATTTAAGAATGAGTAGAAAGCTGCCTCTGATTTTATTAAAAGAAAAGAGCTAAGGAATAATCTCAGAAATGATCGAAGAAGAAGTGTCGAAGGAATTGAGCACTGATTGATTCGAATTTTCTAGCGATTTTCTCAGAGAACTTCTAACCCTAATTATGCTCTGATACCATGTTAATTTGGGGAAAATGAATTGAAGAGAGAAAGATGAGAGGAGAGGAAAATTCGTGAAGATGAATTTTGGAAAATGAATATTGAATTCAACTTAACTTTCTTTGCTCAGTTACAAGGCTTTATATACATTCTGTTATAAACTAACTACTAACTAACTTTTATAAAACAACTAACTAACTTCCAGTGCACTAACTGAATATAACAAACTTTGTCACCTCATATTGCCAACTTGATTCTCAACAGAAGAAAGCTAATATTTTAGAGATGCAGTCCAAGTTCATGTATAATGTATGTATTGATGATACACCTAAAAATTGCTAGAATTTGTTGTGTGTTTAAAGAAGAAAACATGTGCTCGCTTGGGAATTTCGTCAAATATATTGTAGACAAACCTCACTAACACCTTCGAGATCTTTCTTGAATAGATTTAACTGGAGACAAAGTGATACATATGCAATAAAGATAAAACCAAGCAAGCAAAATTTCATAAGCGATTTATGTAGTTCACAAAAAAAATTGCCAGTACTCTACAGACTACAAGAGGCACAGTGTCACTAGATAAACAGACTACAGGCCGGAACGACGCACAACCAGCGGGATCTAGCCGTTTACGGTCATGGATTTAGCCGAAAACGTCTAGATTGACGTACAGTAGACCATATCTTGTCGGTCGTGCACCATTTTGCCAATTGCCAGTGGTGGTGGTGGCCTGCAGCCAATAGTCGTCTTGGGTGATTGGGGTGTTTTGGGTGGTATTCATGTAAATAGTTTTCAGATTAAGGGCATTACTGTCCAAAAATTTAATTACTTAGGGGTAAAATGGTGACAAACTAAGATTAATTTATGTAAAATGAAGGGCATTTATATCCAAAATATAGAAGTTATTTCGCATAGTTGGACTAATTGTTATTTGATAGACATATGAAAGTATTTGTGTCCAAAATGTTTATTAATTTAGGGTAAAACGGGAACAAAGTTTGGATTACCCCGGTAATCAAAGAATAACTCCATCTAAATCAATAATTAGATAACCTCTTATATTATTTAAAGTAATTATTATTGGTATTTAAAGATTACCAGAATTTTTTATTATTTGACAATCAAACATGATAATGACCGGATTAAAAGATAGATTACCAGAGTAATATTTTATTACCTCTAACCAACCACCCTAAAAGTTAAATAAGATGTGCAGTTATAAATATTAAGATTGATGAAGGACAAAAGTGGAAGAAATTTAATTAGGATTTATATGAACTTGTATTCGTTTCTTTATTAAAGTAGTAGTTTTCTTTTATTCCTTTATTATTTGTACTGAATTGAGAATAAATTGAGTTGTAATTCCGTAAGTTTAAGAGGATTTATTATGGATAAAGTTGAAGATTTATTAACTTAATAACATAAAGTTATAGTAGTAGATAAAACGATAAATACATCACAACCCAACACTACTTGTAGATTTTGGAGGAGATTTGGCATCTTGGATTTTGATATATAAAGTATAAGTTAACTCATTGGAAACTGATATTTACTAGCCTAAACCACATTTAAGACATTCTTTTATTCTTTATATCCAATCTGGGAACAATTTTAAAATCTAGAATACATATTTAAGTTTCGAACATAATCTAATTATGAATTTTTATTATAAAATATTTATCATTTTTTATAAGTTTAAATTATAAACTTTTTGTTATTATAAAAAGTGTCAGTTATTTATAATTTTTAACTTTTTGTTATTATAAAAAAGTGTCAGTCATTTATAGTTTTTAATTGCTCCTTGTTTTACCCAAAAATAAATAAATAAATAAATTGTACCCATACTGCAAATCAAACAATTTCTGAATTTTTTTCTTGAGAGCAATACATTTTTTTTTTTTTTTTTTTTTTTGTGATAACGAGAGTTTTCGAGTCAGTTTATATGCATCTTAACTAATCTCTCGAGTCTTAAAATTGACAGTCAGGTAAATCCTCTCAGTCGTCACCTATATTAGTAACCTAGGTAGATCAAATTCAGAACCTCTTGAATAATAAATCTAACAGTTCTAAATTTTAGTTGACCGTTGGATCACCTAATGGTGGTCAATATATGTTGTTTGTGTGTGTGTGAAATTAGGAGTTAAGACAAGTGCTAAATACGTCCATTTACATTCAAGTAACATCACCTTGAGTTCACTTGGACATGGGTCATGTATCAATTTAAATTAGAGCAATGTCTTCGGTGGGCCACTTCTTTCAAGCCCAACATGGCCCCAAACTCGGCTTTTTCTCGTAGTAAAAAAACAGTGTGGAAGTTTGTAGGGTATCTAATAGAATTCAGAGGTTAGTTGAAGTGCGCATAAATTATCCCAAACACCCGGTTAACAAAGAAAAAAAAAAAAATAGTGCGGATAGTAAACCTCCTATTTCAATTTAATTTGGTTATATATATTCTTTCTCGTAATCTCAACATTAATTCATTGACATTCCTTTAATGATAAAAACCGATTTAAAACATTTTGCAGTCTGGTTGACAATCATAAGTAATTTCATTTATCCATTCTACCTCATTCTCGCTTGTTTCCAGTGAGCTGCAGATCTACTTTTGGGTGGCTGCTGATGTGTTTGTTTGTGCAGCAGCTTGTTTTGCTGCATTTTCCAGTGAGCTACAGGCCTGCTCCTCTTATGGGGCTGTTGTTTTTTTTTTTTTCAGCAGGCTGCAGATCTGCTCCTCAGGTGGGTCTTTTTTGTGCCTCTTGTTTAGCCATCTTGCTGCTGGTTTCTTTGCTGCTTTGGGGCGCTTTGTGACTTCCTTAGGATTGTTTTTCCTGGCTCGGTGGTATCTTGTTCAAAGGATTGTTTATCCTTGTTCCTTTGGGTCCTTTTTTTGGTTGCTCTCTGTTAGGGCCAAAAATCGTCCTCGGCCCAAATAGGGAAACAGGATCACTGATAAAGAATGACCAGGCCCAATCTTGCAGAGGTCCAATTCGGATTAGCCCTATTTGATACGAAGTATAGCCGGCCCGGACTACATGGGCGCGAGCCTCTTAAGCCCTGTCCAATTTCTAGGCCTATGGGTGGGTCCAGAGCCCATAGCCCCTTCAACATTTTCCCATTCTTGATCAATCCCCTATTCAAGGTCGTCTTCCTCTTTCCTGAAGACTTTCCCACTTGAGGGTCATTCTCCTAAATGGAATTAACTTCCTATCTAGACACTAATAAAGACAGCTGATTACGGCCCTGATTCTTCTAGGATTGGCATCAGGGTCACACTAGGACTCCTGCTCCCACCAGGATTGGAAGACTAGACGACCACTATATAAGCAGAGGCCAGCCCTCTCACAAGGGACATCGACATTACCCCTTCACACCCGAGACTCTTTACTTGAGAGTTCACTTAATCGCCGTAGTCACAGTCCCCGACTAGACTTCCGGTAATCTCTCACTCCCTAGCCCTCACTATATTAGCCTTTCAGCCTTGCTGACTTGAGCGTCGGAGTGCCTATGGCAAACACCACCCTGGTGTTTCCCGTTCGCTTCACGCGTGTTTCTCTACGTGTGCAGGTACAGCAGATCGCTAGTGGCCTCAACCTCGCGGGATCAGACCCCCCTTTCCGTACAAGTAGATTTTTACGTCTACAGTTTAGCGCCCACCATGGGGCCTCTAGCAATCATTCGGCGTGACGAACCTTGCTACGTGGAGGAATATTCCATGGCTGACAATCCAGACGACGTTAACTCAGGCCTCGAGGCCAGACTGGAGGCTTTGACTGCTCTCATGCAACAAAACTTGGACAAGGTGGCCGCACTGGAAGCCGAAACACATCCATCAGAGTCGAGAACCAGTCGCTAAAAGACAAAGTAAGTCGATTCTATGAACTCGAGTTTCTGCCCGACCAAGCACCCCCCAATCGGTTCCGCACCATTATCCCATCCATGCAACCCCTCTCCACACCAGAGCATCAACCCTCGGATTCTGGTAAAGGGCCGCGTCAGCTTAACGCACTGGTGCTCGACTACTCCGTTCTGACTAACGGAGATAAAGATACAATAGGGCGCGGTCCAGTCGACCCATCCCAGCCTCATGATCAAAACGATCCAGCAATAAAGAACCCGAAGGATCAACCCATCCCCACCATACCACTTCACCTCTAGTCAACCCAAACACAAACCCCCTCCTGCCTGGCTCACCCTCGCGGGGTGAACGGCCAAACCAAACCAACTCCAGCTCTTGAGCCCGTCCATCCTGAAAGACCGAACGACTACCAGACAACTCCCCTGAACGTTCATGTAGGGAAGAACAACAGAACAGTGACAATGGGAGTCATCCAACCAGAAGGGATGAACGAAGACAATGCTACCAAGGAGCGCACGACGGACTGATCTATCAGTCTACCCCCTGAGGGATGACCCAACGAGACGTACCAGACCCGGTAAGACGGGATGACCCGATAGTATCCCCTTCCCCTGTGGAACAGTTACTGGCCAAGAGACTGGTCGACGTTGAGGCAGTAATAAGGCGTATCCCAGGAATGCCAATCCCAACCAAGAAGAGCAGACCGAATTGTTACGCCGATTCACCCTTTGCGGATGAGATCGCCCTGGCTGACATGCCCCAGAAATTCACTATCCCCAACATGAAACCATATGACGGTACCACTGACCCGGACGACCACATAGCCTCATACAAGCAGCGGATGTTCATTGTTTCCATACCCCGACCGCTTAGAGAAGCCTACATGTGCAAAAGTTTCGGGTCTAGTTTGTCCGGCCCGACGCTCCAATGGTACACGAACCTCCCAAACGGATCCATCGATTCATTCGCTCAGCTTACTGACACCTTTGTGGAACAGTTCGCCAGCAGGAAGAAGCTAGAGAAGTTGTCGGCCAACTTGTACCGAGTATACCAACGAAGGGGGGAACCATTAAGAGAGTATGTTAGCAGATTCAACAAAGAGAAGATCTCTATTCCCTCTTGTAACCCCGAGACTGCTGTGGAAGCCTTCAGAAAAGGCCTCCTCCCAGATGGAGAACTATACAAAGAGCTTACAAAGCTAGGCTGCACCACCATGGAAGACGCTCTGGCCCGAGCCGTTATCCAGATAAGGTGGGAGGAAGATGAGATGAACCGAGCCGCCCATTCCAGATACGAACCAAGGCAGAACGACAGGAAGCTAGAGCCTAGACTGGTAGAACACCGTTACCAACCCCCCGCACGGAATATGGGCAGAGCCAGGAGACCATATGATCGCCAACCCTTGAGAAGCGATAACAGGCATTTCGGATCGAACCAGTTCAAAATACCATAATACAGTCTCAACATCGAACCAACCCAGGTCGTAGCGATAATGAAAGGAATGGGATCCGCTGTCAAGTGGCCTGGTAAGCTCAATCCCGAGGCAAGGAGAGACACAACCAAGTGGTGCGAGTTCCACAACGATCACGGGCACAACACCGCAGACTGCATCGCCTTGCGGCTTGAGGTCGCCGCACTTCTGAAGAGGGGACATCTTCGTGATCTACTCACTGACAAGGGGAAGAACACCATTAGCCAGAAAAGCTCCAAACAACAGTCGCCCCCTCTGCGAGAACCCACACCGAAGGGTTTCTGCTCGCTAATCTCCGGAGGATCAGAAATCAGTGGGGTAAGTTACTCATCAGCGAAGCGGCATGCTAGAACTAACCATCATGAAGTCTAGTCCATCCACCCGGTCTCGAGGTCATACTCCCATCAGGTAATTTAGTTCGAGGATGACGAATCGATCACCCTAGCCACTCCTTACCACGACGCTTTAGTCCTCTCCTTGCAAATAGCCAACATCCTGGTGAAAAGAGTGTTCGTAGATGGGGGTTCGTCAGCAAATATCCTATTCCTCGAAGCGGTCAAAGCAATGGGACTGGAAGAAGCAAATATCAACAGGCGACCGACATTGCTAGTTGGATTCAGCTCGGAGCAGAAATACACTATCGGGGAGATCATCTTTCCTATCTATGCCAGCGGAGTAAACAAACAGACAGTCTTCCTGGTGATTGACTGCCCATCCCCCTACAACGTCATTTTAGGCCGCCCCTGGATCCACGACATGCGGGCAGTCCCATCTACTTTCCACCAGACAATCAGGTTTCCGACCAAGTGAGGAGTAAGGGAATCAAGGGTGACCCTAAAGCTTCCAGGGACTGCTACAAAAACGCCTTCAAAGGCACGGGAAACTCTTCATAGCAATTACAGTCTCGTCCAACCCCTCGAGCAGAGCCCGACCAACCGACCATTGAGGAGTTGGATGAAGTGCAGATACATCCGCTTACCCGAGAGAAAACACACATAGGCTCCCGCCTCGACCCAAGACAAGAGAAGCTGATGTTTTTCTAAAACGAACGAAGACTTTTCTCCTGGTCCCATGCCGACATGACGGGATCAATCCAGACGCAATGGTCCACCAGCTCAAGAGATCCGATCACCCGCCAGTCAAGCAAGAGGAGAATTTCGCACCTGAAGGAACCAGATCACAATGAAGAGATCAAAAAACTCCTAAACAACGGCATGATCAGAGAGGTCATCCACCCCCAATGGCTGGCAAACTCGTAGTCGTAAAGAAAAACGGGAATTGGAGAGTCTGCATCGACTTCACGACTTGAACAAAGCTGCCCCAAGGATTCTTTCCCCCTCCACATATGACATGATGGTAGACGCGACCACAGGGCCGAACTCCTCAGTTTCATGGCCTTCTCGGAATACAATCATTTTCTATGCTGCGCCACCAGGAGAAGACAGCTTTCATCACAGAGAGGGGAACCTATTGTTAAAGTAATGCCGTTTGGATGAAAAACGCCTGACCCACTACCAACGTCTGGTCCAAAAATGTTCTCTGCCACTTAGGAAGACCTGGAAGTGTACATCGACGACATGCTCGTCAAATCCCTATTGCAACAACCCTTGACCACCTTAGCCAGGCATTCGCCGTTCTCCGAAGTACAACATGAAACGAACCTAGAAATGCTCATTCGGCGTCTCATCAGGTAATTCTTAGGCTATATGGTTACTCACGAGGAATAGAAGCAAACCCGACCAATCAGACGGTTCTCAGCATACCATCCCAACTTGCTCAGAGAGTCCACGTCTTGCAGGACGAGTGGCCGCCCTGAGCCGCTTCATCTCCAGTCCTGACAAGTGCCACCTCTTCTTCCACGCCCTCAAAAAATCCAACAGTTCGTTTGACCCCCTCATGCGAAGAAGCCCTACAACAGCTAGAGGTATTGACTACCCCCCCGCTGCTTCCAAACCCATGAACGGGAGAAGCTCTACCTTACCTAGCGGTCTCAAACGCTAATCAGCGTCTAGTCTGAGAAGAAGAAACAACAGTCACCGGTCTACTACATTACAAGTCGCTCCTCACGCGAAACTCGATAAAGCCAACTGGAAGCTTGCCCTTCCCTCATCCATGCATCCAGGAAGCTCAGACCTATTCCAGTGCCATCCATAGTTGTGATCACCTCTTCCGCTCAAGAAAATATTGCACAAACCAGACTGTCAGGCCGACTCATGCAATGGACGTAGAACTCAGCAGATGTATCGTATCCTACCAACCACGCACCGCCGTCAAGTCCCAGCACTGCAGATTTCATTCCCGACTTCACACCAAGCGACACCCCTGGCGAAAAAGAATTACTATGCATGAACGGCGCACCACCTTCAAAGTGGACCTCCTAGTAGACGGATCGAGTAATGTCAAGGAAGCGGACTGGAAGTACTGATCCCCAGGGAGACATCATCCAGCGAGCAGTCCGGTGTGGGTTCAAGTGCAGAATAACGAGGCCGAATACGAAGCCCTCTTAGTGACTTACCTTGCCAAGAATGCGCCAAGAGACTAGAAGTGAAGTCAGACTCCCAACTCGTGGTCAATCATTACAAGGTACGTACCAAGCACGTGACTAAAAATGACATCCTATCTAAGCATGGTCAAAGAGTTGCAGCCGAATTGAAGGTTCTCAATAGTACAGATCCCAGAGCTGAGAACAACCATGCCGACGCCCTCCCAACCTTGGCTCACACACTCCATGTTCCTCAGTCATCCATCCCCCTCCTCATGTAGTGGCCACAACTGGAAAGAACCCACCCAACAAGTCTCTATAGAACCATGGGCATTGAGCAAGCCGATGTGGATGATCCGATAGTAAGTACCTGGAAGACGATAGCTCCCCTGCAAGCGAAGCACGCCGATTGAAAGCAAAAGCCGCCAGATTCACCCTATGGAGGCAACTCCTCAGAAAGTCGTTCTCGGCCCCTACCTCAAATGCATAAGCCAGAAGAGGCCCAAAGTTTTCTACGCAACTCCATGAAGGCGAATGCGGCAACCATGCAGGGGGCGTAGTCTTGCTCACCGGTGATCACCGCGTTACACTGGCTGACTATCCGACCGACGATCGCTTACGCAAAGAGATGCGAAAGCTGTCAGAGGTTGGCTCATTCTCACACCTCCCCCAGAAGACTCCACCCATTCTACACCATGGCCTTCATGATGGGGAATGGACATCGGGAAAGCTACCTCGCACGGGGCAACGAGTCTTCATGTTGGCAGTGACAGACTACTCACCAAGTGGATCGAAGCCGAAGCCTTGCAGTCATAGACCGAGAGCAAAGCTTTCATCTAGGAAACGTGATCTACGGTTCGGAATACCAAAGAGATTGTCACCGAATGGGTCCCAGTTCATTAGTTCGGGCTTCAGGGATTTCGGTGACATGTGGGGAATAAGTTAAGCTTCTCACACCCCGAACCCCATCTAACGCCAGGCCGAGTCGTCAAACAAACAATCATGCAGACACTGAAGAACGATTACAGAAAGCTAAGGGCGCATGGGCGACGAGCTACCCGAGTCCTCTGGTCATACCGAACCACGGCTCATCATCAACTGGAAACACCTTTCCCTGACATAGGTTCAGAAGCAGTCATCCCAGCGAAATATCAGTTCTCCACCAGGCTCCAGTGGCGAACAAGAAATCAAATAGCCAAAACCTTTGCCAAACCTAGACACTGTGGACAGCTACGGGAACAAGCGGCATCCGCAACGCAGTCTACCAGCAACAGCGCCGCCCGCACTATAACCGCAGGTGAGGATCGCACTTTCAGGATAGGCGACGGTCCTTCGTAAGTTTTCCAAAACACCAAGGATTAACTCTGGCAAACTCGCCCACCTGGAAGGCCCCTAAGATAATCAAGAAGCAGGAAGGCGCTTACAACCTCCAGACCCCGGGGCAAAGACACATAACAGTTGGAATGCCGTTCACTCACCGTTACTACTCTAGGTGAACCCCCTTTTTGGGAATTTTTCCATTTCTTTTCATTGTTATAAAGGTAGGGTGGGCCTATCCTCTCAGACAGTCAGCCTCATGGCCAGATTAATGAAGTATATTCAGTATTCTCATCTCGATCGACCAAGTTACGAACACCCAAATGGCCATGCCCGATGTACTACGAACACCTTACAATCGCCCTGCCCATGTACGTGACACCCTTCAATCGGCCCTACCCATAGATATACGAACACCTTCAATCACCCTACCCGATGTACGTACGAACACCTTCAATCGGCCCTGCCCGATAGACATACGAACACCTTCAAATCGCCATGCCGATGACGTACGAACACCTTCAAATCGGCCCTGCCCATGTATGTACGACACACCTTCAAATCGGCCCTGCCCGATAGATACGAACACCTTCAAATCGGCATGCCCGATGTACGTACGAACACCTTCAAATCGGCCTTGCCCGATGTACTACGAACACCTTCAATCGGCCTTGCCCTATAAATACGAACACCTTCAAGTCGGCCATGCCCGACGACGTACGAACACCTTCAAGTCGGCCATGCCCGACGACGTACAACACCTTCAGTCGGCCATGCCCGATGTACGTACAAACACCTTCAATCGGCCCTGCCCGTGCACGTACGAACACCTTCAAATCGGCCATGCCGGATACACGTAGAACACCTTCAAATCGGTCATGCCCGATGTACTACGAACACCTTCAAATCGGCCATGCCCGATGTACGTACGAACACCTTCAAATCGGCCATGCCGATACACGCACAGACCCCTCAAGTCGACCCGACGATGAACTACTCACGCTCGAATCTACCCCACCCACTCGCAGAACACTGTAAGATCGGCCTGCCGATCCAAGACGGCACTTGGGTCCGGCCCCATCCAACCCAGAAACTGAACTAAAGATGCATCGCACTCATCCAGGTGACTTCTACTCGGTCAACCCGACCGAACGAATGATCCTAAACCGTTAAGAGTTGGGTCAACACCAACCCAGCCCACATAAGACCTACTACTCAGTCCAGGCCACGATGAGGTACATGCACAAATACAAGGGAGAGAAACAAAAGAACAAGTGATTCATCCAAGAAAAAACATGAAACCACAAAAGTCTATATATAGGCACCAAACGCCCAAGTTCAAAATACAAAAACGGCACACACGCCAGATGAAAGGGCATCGTAGGCCCCAAAATACAAAAAAGAGGCACTAAGCATCCTCGGCACGAGCCTCACCTCCGTCAATTCAGTCGCCAGGCAAGCACCACTAGTCTCGGCCCCGAGCCGGGCCGCTCACGTCCCCAACGCCCGGTTGACTAAGCTCAGGCGCCTGCTCCTCGCCCTGCCCACCGATGACCATTTCCTCTTCAACAACTCCTATAAGCAAATGTCCTCATCCGGATCCCAATGAGAGGTCCGACCTTCTTTAAACTCCAGCATGAGCTCGCCTCGGGCCTTAATAATGGCGTCATCAGCAATAGAGATGCACTGCTCCTGAGGACTCGATCTCCGCGGTCCTCTCGGCTAACTCGCGCCGCAGCCTCGCACCTCAGCCTCACTATCCCGAGGCGCTGCTGACTCTCCTGTTCGCCTTCGGGATGCTGCCTCCTTCTGTCGCAAACCAGCGTTGGCCTTGGATATATCCTGTTCCGCTTTTCCTACGCCCCGAAGACCTCCTCAGGTGGAGACGGCTAGTGAGTACCTGCAAACAAACTGAGCAAGAGAACAAAATCAAACAAGCAAAATAAACGTACAGCCATACCTGAACGGCGCGGGATACACCCCAGTCAGCGGCAGCAACAGCACCCATCTGGTTCGACGCGCCTTTCCGCGGGGAACAAAAAAGGTCGGCCAGCTTACTCATAGATGTCGCGTCGAGTAGTCGAGCGCAGTAGCCGGAATCGTATAGTGATAGTCCCCCTCCTCATCACCACGGCAGCCTGGGACGACCCGACTCCCCCGAGGGCTGCTGACTCGATGGCTGTGACTGGGCGGTCGCCAATACATCTTCGACCACCTCACATCCTCTCTCACCAACGACTCTCTCTTCCTCTCTCTCGACGCCTGCGATGGATTTGCTCGCGCTCGGACAGTCAATTTCTTCATGAGTGACTCTCAAGTGCAAACTCTCCAACGTTTAGTGGGTTCAGCCCGGACTCACCAAAAATGACATGGTTGAGTATCGACTCGGAGCACATCCCAAGTCTGCTTCAGCGAGGGGAAGGTACCTCTCTGATAGCCTCTACTCCAGCCCAAAGATCTGCGTCCTCAGATTAGACTCTGCCAGCACCACTCGCCAATCCCTCTGCTCCAATGGGATGGCTAACACCCTTTGGGTAGCTACGTCCAAGCCGTCCCCGCTCTGCCCAGCGCGATTGAAATCGAGCTCTGCAAACAAAAAACATAATCAAGATTTAGTAATCAAAAGTACGAAAGAAACAACGAAGTTCTCACCAGTAGCTCGCCACCCGATCGGGATCTCGCCCATGCCCCTATCTCCGAAAACGGCCTGACCCTTCAAGTAAAAGTAACGGTCTTTCTAGTTTTTGCCACTAGACCGCAGGTCGGTCACCAGATGAGACCGATCGTGCCTCAAGTTCAGCAAATATCGGCCCTTCTCCTTATAGTTCTCTTTCAGGAAGTACGAGTACAGCAGCTCGTGCAACCCGAACATAATCTGATGCCGAACACACAGATCCTCCAAGGCCATCAACAGCCTCCAGGTGTTCGGCATAAGCTGGGAGGGGGCGATGATGAAATGATTCAGCACCTCCCAGACTAGGCGAGGCACAGGCAACCTCAACTCATCGTGAAACCACTTCTCATACACACAGACCCAACCTTCAGCCTCCCAATCAACACGCTCGTACGACTACGGGGTCCGAACTTTAACAGAACCAGGGATATGATACAGTGTACGGAGGCGCCACACGTCACCGTCCCTCAACACGGGCGGATAATCCCTAGTCAGAATCCCACTGCCCTGCTGGCTCGGCCCCTCCTCAGGGCTACTATCGGACGAAGAGGGACTGTCAGCTCCTCCGGAGTCTTCCCCACTCCTACCATACCGACCCGAGCCACTCGGCCCAGCTCCACTCGACCCTGGAGCAGCCACACTAACCCCGGTCGGCACACCGACCGGAACACTCCCTTCAAGCATTACCACCATAGTCGGGGCACGCTCATACTCGTCCCCCAAATCCACCTCTTGACTCGAACCTGCGGACGTATCGCCCGACATCGGATCACTCGCCCGTTCCAACCGACCGACTCCTTCCTTAGGAAACTAACTCAAGCACAAGTATAAACTAACCACGGATCGCCCTTCAACACCGAACGGTGCCCTTAAAACCGGCCTCCTTAGCCTCGGTCGGCCCGTTCTACCGAAGTGGAACCCCAGTCGCCCCACCTATCCGACCGACCGAAAGGGTGAACTTGCCAGTCAAGTCTTCACCACGAGTCTCCACTCTAGGTCGACCTCTCCAACCGAACGAACCTAAGCCAAATTCAATAACACCAACTCGTTCGCCCCGGACGATCGATCCACCTCGAACTTCAATCCTAGCCGTCTGCTGTCCTTGATCACTACTCCCTCCACCTAAACTCACTCGCCCTGAGCGACCGATCCCCTAATCACACTCCTCGCCACTCGGTCAGACGTACCGACCGACCCAAACAACGCCAAAATTGACTTCGTCTTCCAGGCCCAAACCCAAAAACCCAGAAAATTCACCTACAACCAAATTCTTCCCGGAAATCCACCGGAAAACTCAAACCCAAAAGTATTCACCAAAGTCCTAACACAAAAAACGCCTAGAAACCCAGTTTAAACCCACCAAAAAACTCAAAACCTCCTTGCTTTACTTTCCAGAAATTCTATCAAAAAAGAAAATCTACCTAAAGAACAACAAAACGACGCCAAAAGGAAGAATTACCTTGGATGATTGTAGAAGACCACCTTCGCTCAAAAAAGGGGACAAAAAACGAAGAAAAACAGGAAGAGAAATTTTTTCAGATGAAAAACCAAAGCCAACGCAAATGGAAGACGAACAACCGATTCTCCAAATTTGTAAAGAAAGCGCGGACACGTGGCAGGTTGCGATTGGCCAGGTGTCAGGAGTCTTTTCGTTTTCCCGCTCTCGAAACGACAGACAAATCACCACCATACACGTGGCAGCAATCCTAACCACCTGGGAAATCGTGGACCTGTATGGATTCCTCATCTCGGTCGCCCGACCCTCCTGGCCGACTCAGCCTTAACATCCAAAAATATGTTCTGACACGCATCCGATATTCGCCCCAACAATGTACTAGGCCGTTCGACCTGTCCCACCGACTAAGCTTCTCAGGTCGAGCCTTCTCGGACGTCTCGCATTCAACCGTCCCGGAAGGCCAGAACGATCGACGCACGAGCTCGGCGTAGCCCGAGTTAAAATCTTCAGGAAGCTATCAAGCCTCGTCCATTCGCCCATCGGAGGCGAACAAGGGGTCAACATGTTCGGTCTCCCCACCTATCTGGTCGTCCCCACAGCCCAACCGAATGGATCTCCTCGGTAAACTTCCTGGGCTTCGCCCGACCTGGCAAGACGAATAACCGCCCCTCGTGCTGTTTCTGCGATAATCGCGCTAACGTACCGAGCGACCTAACCTAGCTTTCGGCTCATCGAACCGATCAGGCACAACGCGTGGTGGCATGCTCTTGTTCAGGAATGGATACCGACCAAGACCCAATCAAATCACTTGCGTCGGTCAACTCTCTCCAATGATCGCTCGTCCATGAGGAAAGAACGAGCTCGCCTTGAGCACGACCTACTCTCTAACTTGAGATACTCTCAACTCAGAGAGTGGGGGACAAACTGTTAGGGCCAAAAATCGTCCTTGGCCCAAATAGGGAAATAGGACCATTAGCGAAGACGGACCAGGCCCAGTCCTGCAAAGGCCCAAGCCATGGTAGTTCTCTTTTAACATGAGGTACAAACCGACCCAAATCAAGCGGGCACAAGCCTCTCAAACCTAGCCCATGTCCTAGGTCCACGGACGAATCCAGAGCCCACAGCCCTATCATAGTACTTTCCTATTCCTAATCAACCTCCAATTCAAAGACGCCTTCCTATTTTTGACCACTTTCCTACTTAGCGAATTCTCTTAAACAGAGTTACCTTCCTATTTGGACACGGGTAAGACAACTCACCACGACCCTAATTCTTCTAGGGTTTACATCAAAGTCAGATGAGGACTCCTGTTCCCACCAGGATTGGGAGACCAGACGACCACTATATAAGCAGAGGCCTGCCCTCTCACAAAGGACATCGACATGACACCTTCACACCCGAGACTCTTTACTCGAGAGTTTCACTGATTCGCCGTAGTCACAGTCCCCGACTAGACTTCCGGTAATCTCTTATTCCTTAGCCCTCACTATTTTAGCCCCTTTCAGCCTTGCTGACTTGAGCGTCGGAGTGCCTACGGCAAACACCACCCTGGTGTTTCCCGTTCGCTTCACGCGAGTGTTTCTCTACGTGTGCAGGTACAGCAGATCGCTAGTGGCCTCAACCTCACAGGATCAGACCCCCCTTTCCGTACAGGTAGATTTTTACGTCTACAGGTCTTATTAATTAATTACAAACTGACTAATTACGAGCTGTCATATTAAAGTTGTGAGAGAAAATTTGTGAAAAATGATTATTGGTGTAATATAACTCATTCCAACCCACATTCATTATGTCGTAAAATGAGTTTTAAAATAATAAAAAATAATAAATACTCTGGACCAGAGTTGGGCCCGTCAAAGCCCGAGGAAGTTACCAATATTACGAATCTTGCAACTAAAAATTAAACAAAACAATCCGGCAAGGGATCCAAACGTGGGTGTTTAGGTTTACCTTTGTCACGATGGCAAAAAAAACTATTAGTTAATACTGTCTATTTGTCTTCATAAGCTGAAGATCCAACTTATGTTTATCCTAACATCATGACTAATTCATTATATATTATTCTTTGTTGATGCATGAATAATATATAATGAAAAATCATAATAAACTTTTGATCGCGTGACAAATTGATTTCATAAGCAACATGTAAGTCCCAATTATATATGACCGAAATTATCCATAAAATCTGAAAACAGAGTTTAAACAAAGACTTTTCACGTAGCTCAAGCTAACTCAAGCTCAATATTAGATTCAGAAGAGTCATCTGATTCTTCTTAGAGCAAAAGAGGAACGATGTTATCGTCATCTTCTTCTTCTCTTCTTCCAATGGGCGACGGTGGCGACTGCTGCAGATTGATGCTAGTTAAAGCAAAGGCAGGAATGGCTTGAAGAAACTCATGATAAAACCATAGCACAATCTCTACCAGCTTTGGAAACCATGGAGAAATGGCTATGCAAATTAAGTAAGTGACGAAGAAGAGTGAGGGATGAAGGAGGAGTGAGACAAGTAATGCTAGAGCCAGTGGTCCTGAGAACTCGCCGAACTTGAAAACTAGTGGGTATATCAAAACATGTATATGGAGTTTGATGGAGGTTAGTAGAAAGAAGAGAGTGGCAAAGAGAAGAGAGAGCAGGGCCAGGATGAACAAGAAGAAGTGATCATCGTCGTTGTCGTCCTCTTTGTGAAATAGATCTATGTAAGGTAATTGGTTTGAAGAAGGAGAATTTTTGCAGCGTAAAACAAGGAGAAGTTTGAGGAGTGGCGGAAGAAGAAAACGTAAATCAATTTTCCGATTCATGGCTATGGCTAGGGTGTAGATTGTGGAATATGGAATTTATCATTTTATAGAGTAAAAAGAGTACTCTTCATGACATTTCAATATCACACCATTTTGTGAATGGAAAAAGAAGTGTGAACTGTGAAGTAAGCTTCCTGGAACGTGTTCGCTAAGGTTAACCATGGGTTAAGAGGAGATAAGGTTAACAAACACAAATCTAACCATCGGTTAAGGGGAGATAAGCTTAACAAGCACAAATCTAAACATTATGGTTAAGCTCTTATACATTAAATGTGAATAGAATCACTATGATCTCAACAAAATTTCTTTAGCAATGGTAAGCTTTAGGAAAAAATTTACTACTGTATACTTTAGTTGAAAAATATTTGTGTAACTCCATGAGTTTGACAAACAATCTTAACGTAACTTGCTTTTTCTTATAGAAAATAAAATTTGAAAAAAAAAAAAAACACTCATGGAAATATCAAAGAATATAAAGAAGAAGAAAAAATATCATTTGATTCACTTATTGAGCTAAAATGATATTTTATAGAAAATAATCTATTGTCAAAATATTTATGAATTTTTGTTTCTTACCCCCCTCAAACAGTGAGGGTAAGACCACGTACCTCAATTTGAATATATTATTTCATCATTGGAAATGAATTAAATTTACTTAAAAGGATGGAGTCACGGAACAATGAGTTGGAGGCAGTTGATTTTATTTGTAAAATAAATAAATTAAATAAATTAAATCAATTATCTTATTTCATTTTACATTTATATAAAATGAAAATAAGGAATGAATAATTGTTTTAATTATTTATTTATAAAAATCAGAACAAAGAAGGAATTAATTTTGATTATATATTTATAGTAAATAAAAGATAACAATGAATTTATTATTTACTGTACTATTTATTTATTAAAATCAAAATAAAAAAGGAATTGTTGTTTTAATTATTTATGATTAAAAAATCAAAATAATAATTAATTTTTATTAATATATTAAAATCATAATTATCTTTTATTTTTATTTTCACAAAAAAAAAAAATTAGAAGTAAGGATATAGAACCAGAAGCTTTTAAATAAAAATATAAATAAATATCCCAAATAGTTGAATCAGTAATTTAATTTTGTAATGAGATAGTTCAGGATTAGCTAAACGGTCACGTGACTGACGCATCCAAGATAGGAGTTAATTCTCTTTTAATCCCTGTGGTTTTAGTTCGGGTCGTTTGAGTTTGGCAATTGAAGTGGCATTGGTAGGTCGAACGGGAAATTACATTTGAGGCCATGTAATGTTAAGGCAAATCAAATAAGGCTTATTTTCGACCGCCTACGTGGCTTCAAAATTCAAATGCAATTTTACATTCCACGGCCTACATGGCCTCAAATGTGATTAATGTAAAATTTTACTTGAGGCCATGTAGACGGTCGAAAATAACCCTTATTTGTTTTGTTTTATATTTGTCATGCTCAGTTTCGTGGTCTCATAGAATGATGACATCAGCATTAATGATGTCAGCGTTAAAGACATCAGCGTTGAAGACATTTTTCCGGTTTTTTAAAACAATAAAGTAACGCTTATAATTTTTTCATACAATTTTGCTGTAATAATTTATGATAGATCAGCTCACATTTAATTAAAAGAAGTCACTATTAGTTGATCAATTACAAACTATTATATTAGAGTTGTATATAAAAGTTACAAATATAGTGCTACTCCTTTTAAAATTAGAAAATGTTACCCACAACTTTTTCTTACAAATTTTCTCTTACAACTCTGACGTGATAACTCGTAATAGGTCCTATTTGAGTTCCACTTGATAAATTATAACTAACCAATTGTGAGTTACAACTTCAAGGTTGTGATAGAAAATTTATTAGAAGAAGTTATAGTTGTAACATTACTCTTTAAAATTATCTACTATTTTTTATCTGTTTGATGAACAACTAACTTATCATGGTAGCGAGACACCAAAGACAATTGTATTATACAAAATGACAGGTCAATTTTCATATTATTTAATTTTAATTAATTAAATATAAATATTTAGACAATAATTTGGATTTTGTCCTATGAGTTAACTATATGTTCCTATCCAAAAAATGTTTATTGACAAATTCATACCGACCCACTTTTTAAATACCATTTTACTACCTGAAGTATAATTTTATTTGTAATTTTTATTGGGGAGAAACAAATATTTGGCTGCTAGAGAAGAGAAAAGAAAAGGAATGGCACGTGTTAACAGCGTCGCAGCCAACGGTTTTTGCCGGTTAGAAACACATTAAATTCACTTAAAAAGAATGGAGTCTAGGAAAAGTGAGGCGGGTGTTAAAAATATATTATTGCTGGAGGTAGTTGATTTTATTTATAAAATTAAAAAAAAAAAAGAGTAATTAAATCAATTATCTTATTTCATTTTATATTCATATAAAATGAATAATTGTTTTAATTATTTATTTATAAAAATCAGAATAAAGAAGGAATTAATGTTTGAAAAATATATTATTATGCTATAAACTCTCGGATATGTTCACATTGTGGAATGTTATATGCCCACGTTCTTGGGACAACCTATGTAATTGACATCTCTGTCTCAATTAACATCTTGGTCGGCCAAACGTCGAAAATTTAGTCATAATGTTTAATGGTAATGGGTAGCTCCTTTGTCAAAGTTATTAGCTGGCTCTTTTGTGAGATTTTTTTATAATGTGAACATGGAATTCATTATTTTAAATATGCATTTGATAAATATAATATTTATTTATATTTGTTAGAGTCTCATACCGATTAAGCATGCTCAAGTTTACTGGATTATAAGAGGAGATAATCCTCCTATTCAACAAGACTTTATTAAATGAGGAGTCAGACCTACCTCAAATTTTATTATGGTATCAAAACCTAGATAAAGTCAGTAACTATCTCTATCAATAGGCATGACCCAACATATGGACTTGACTATGAGGGGAAGTGTTAGAGTCTCACACCAACTAGGTATGCTTAAGTCTATTGAGTTATAAGAAATAGTAATCCTCTTATTTAATAAAGACCTTATTAGATGAGAAGTCAAGCTCATCTCAGATTCTATCAATATCTAACATCAAATTTATATGCTGCATATGTTACATATGGGTTCATTTCTCTTATTATTAAATTATTATAAATTGTGCAAGATACTAATTCTTGATTATTGTTGAATTAGCATTTTTGGTATCAATCTAACAAATATATATTATATGAATAAATAAATAAATTAAACAACCCTTATATCTGTATGCGGATAAAAAAAATGTTACAAAATAAAACTTAAATATCACCATAGCTTGCATGGAGTTTAGAACAAAAAATTAAGAAATCTGAAATAATTATTGACTTTAGAATTAATTGAAATTTATAATTTATTATATAAGATCCATATTTTAAAATGTGTCTTAATTTTCTATCATAATTCATTATATACGTATCATTTACTTTTTCTTTTGGATAAAGAATATAATAAATTCAATTTATCATATAAATATTGTATTCATTTCTTTAAGATAAAAAAAAATATTTTAAACGACAAAACTCATTCTAACTTCTTATTAATATAAATTCTCACACGACTAGATCTGTAATTTACATATATAATACAAAACTCATTTTAACCATTTTGTCATGGTTGTTAACAGTCGATGCGGGTTAGGGTATGTCGAAGGCAATGAGCTTTGTTTTGGAAACTTGATGTTTAATGTCGGAGAGTCACTATTTTACTTGATCATTAAACTTAGTATTTTGCTCTTAATGGAATAAAATATGACATGAGGATGACCTTTTTGATATCTATTTTTGAATTAAATGATGATTCAAATTAAGTTGTCCATCTGCTGGTTTTGGAAAGAGTTGCCCTTGGGATATCATTATTATAATTACGTTTTCGAAAACAATATGTTGAAGAGTCGAAATGTTTTAATTCATTTTTTTATTTAAAATTTTAATTTAGAAGGTGAATTAGTTGCTAACCATAAAATGAAATTGAATGAAATTAAAAATTTATATGCCAAATTAGAAGTCCAATTAGCATAGGTTTTTTTTTTTTAACTAATCTTTCGGAACCCTGAAATTGACCATTGAGTAAATCCCCTTAGTGGTCACCTCTATATTAGAGCCTATAGAGACTTGAACTCAAAAACTCATGTTGTACCCCTTTACTCTTTTACCATCAAGCCACCCAGTAGTGATTAATGAACATAGTTTTCGATACTGGTTATCATTTTATTTTGTTTAATGCTTTTTAGTGCGTGGTTGAAATTAAATTGTAGATTCCGACCCACATTCAAAATGTTGCAAAGCAAGATTGGATGAGTTTTCAAATAATTAAAAATAAGAAATCATAGATTTCAACCCTCTTAATCTTCATATACTATACCGAGTGAAATTGACTGGATTGTAATACCAACAGGACACTACATTAAAAAGCAGTGGCATTACATCAAGTCTTTATAACCAACACAAACTTAGTATATAAGTCTTGTTGATTTGATAAATTAGCTGATGTCGTCAATTCTCAATTTGGTTTTTAACGGGACAGTCAACTTCTTCATCACGACTCTGCAGTGCAAACCCTCCAACGGTTAGGGGTTTAGCCCGGACTCACCAAAAATGATATGGTTGCAGTTATCGTCAGGAGCACATCCCAATCTGCTTCAGCGAGGGGAAGGGAGTACCTCTCTGAATAGCCTACTCACTCACCCGACCCAAGAATACTGCTCCTCAAATTAGACTCTGCTAGCACTACTCACCAATCCCTCTGCTCCAATGGGATGGCTCACCTCTGGGTAGCTACGTCCAAGCGTCCCCCGCTCTGCCCAGCACGATTGAAATCGAGCTCTACAAACAAAAACACAATCAAGATTAGTAATCAAAAGTACGAAAGAAACGACGAGTTCTCACCAGTGGCTCGCCAGCCGTCGGATCTCGCCCGTGCCCTATCTCGAAACGGCCTACCCTTCAAGAAAGTACGGTCTTTCCAGTTTTATCACTAGACCACAGGTCGGTCACCAAATGAGACGTCGGGCCTCAAGTTAGCAGATATCGGCCCTCTCCTTATCTTCTCCTTCAGGAAGTACGAGTACAGCAGCTCGTGCAACCCGAACACAATTTGGTGCCGAACAACAGATCCTCCGGGCCATCAACAATCTCCAAACGTTCGGCATGTTGGGAAGGGGCGATAATGAAGTGATTTAGCACCTCCCAGACGAGGCGAGGCACAGCAACCTCACCATCGTGAAACCATTCTCGTACACACAGACCCAACCTTCAGCTTCCTAATCAACCGCGCTCGTACGACCGCGGGGTCCAGACTTTGACAGAACCAGGGATATGATACAGTGTACGATACGCCACACACGTCACTTCCTTCAGCGGGCGGATAATCCCTGTCATAATCACCTGCCCTGCTGGCTCGGCTCTTCCTCAGAGCTACTACCGGATGAAGAGGGACTGCCAGCCCCTCCGGTCTTCCCCACTCCTACCATACCGACCCGAGCCACTCGGCCCAGCTCCACTCCCTTGGAGCCAACCCTAACTGCGGTCGGCCGACCCGACCGAATGCTCCCCTCAGGCATCATCACCATAGTCGGGGCACGCTCATCTCGTCCCCAACATCCACCCCATCTCGCCTCGCTCTGATGACGTATCGTCTGACATAGCGGATGACTCGCCCTTCCAAACCGACCGACTCGTCCTTAGGGAATTCAACAAAAACGCTCAAAGTGTCAACCCAGCTACCAGTCGTCCTTCAACACCGACCGACACCCGTGAAAGTCACTCTTCAATCTCAGTCGCCACGCCTAAGGCCGAATAAGAGGCACGCTCTTACCCGACCTGTCTGATAACTGACGTCACCCTACCCTTGGTCGACCCTCCAACCGACCGACCTTAGAAACCAGGTTCAGTACAGTAGTTCGCTCGCCCCAGACGACCGACCCACCTCCAAGCTCAAACCGAGTCACCTACTAACCTCGCTTACTTCCCACGAACCTAAAAACTCCCACTCGCCTTGGATGACCGATCGCCTAGTCCACACCACACGCCTCCTCACCACTCGTCAGACTACCGACCAACCCAAAAACCCTAAGTCCTTCGTCTTCACCCAATCCAAAAAACCCGAAAATATTCGAAACTACCGGATTCTCCCTCGATATCCCGGAAAATTCAAACCTATGCCTATTCTCCAAAATCCTAACACCAAAACACTTGGAAACCCAGTTTAAACCCCTCAAAAGTTCAAAACACCTTTTCCTCCCTCCCAAAATTTCAACAAAAAAGAATCTACCTACAGAACAGCAAAATGGCCTAAAAAGAAAATTACCTTGATGTGTAGAAAAGACCACCTTCGCTCAAGAAACTGGGACAAAAACGAATAAAAAAGGGAGAGAAATTTTTCGGATAAAAACACAAAACCAACGCGAATGGAAGATGAACAGTCTGCTCCCCAATTTTGTAAAGAAAATGTAAACACGTGGCGGCTGTGAGTGGTCAGTTGTCAGGAGTCTCTTGGTTTTCCCGCTCTCGAAACGACGGGACTTCGCCACCATACACGTGCACGCGATTCGAATCACCTGGGAAACCATTGTTCCGTACAGAAGCTGCGTCTCGATCGCCCGTTCCTTCTGACCGACTACATTTGTACCTCCCGAATGAATACGACACGCGTCCAATCTTCACGCGCCAACAATTCACTTGGCCACTCGATCCACCCACCGACTCGTCAGTTTGGAGCCCTCCCAAGCATCCCATGCTCCACAGCCTGGAAGGCCTGGTCGATGATGCATGAGTTGGGAATGGTCCGGGTCGAGCCATCTTCAGAACAAAATTGAGATCTTGCCCAATCATCCTCCCTGGAAACGAGTGGACAACATGTAACCAGATGCTCACCCACTTAGTCGTCCCAGCATCCAGACCGAATGAAGCTTTTTAGTAAATTTCCCGAACCTGTCTGACCCACATGACGAATGAGTGCCTCTTAACGGTCCCCTGTTAGTCGTGCGGGTACCAAACGATCACATCTGCGCTCTACTCTTCAGCTCGCCAAACAAGTCAGGCACCTCACAATGATAATACTTTGGGTCGGAGTGGATACTGAACAAGGTCCAATCAAGGATCACCTGCAACGTCGAGCGATCACTTCAATGATCGTTCGTCCATGAGGGAAGACCGAGCTCGCCTTGAGCGTAACCTACTCTCTGACTTGAGTTACTCTCAACTCAGAGAGTGGGGGACAAACTGTTAGGGCCAAAATCGTCCTTGGCCCAAATAGGGAAATAGGATCACTATTGAAAATGACCAGGCCCAGTCTTGCAGAGGCCCAATTCGGATTAGTCCTATTTGATACGAGGTATAGCCAGCATAAACTACATGCGCGAGCCTCTTAAGCCCTGTCCAATTCCTGGGCCTATGGGTGAGTCCAGAGCCCATAGCCCCTTCAATATTTTCCCATTCTTGATCAATCCCCATTCAAGGCCGCCTTCCCCTTTCCTGGTGCTTTCCCACTTGGGAGTCAATTTCCTAATCAGAATTAACTTCCTATCCGGACATTGATAAACAACTGATTACGGCCCTGTTCTTTAGAGTTGGCATCAGAGTCAACAGGACTCCTGCTCTCCACCAGGATTGGGAGACCAAACAACCACTATATAAGCAGAGGCCAGCCCTCTCACAAGGACATCACATTACACCTTCACACCCTAGACTCTTTACTTGAAGTTTCGCTTATTCCGCCGTAGTCACAGCCCCGACTGGACTTCCGGTAATCTCTCATTCCCTAGCCCTCACTATATTAGCCTTTCAGCCTGGCTGACTTGAGCGTCGGATGCCTACGGCAAACACCACCAGGTGCTCCCGTTCGCTTCACGCGTGTGTTTCTCTACGTGTGCAGGTACAGCAGATCGCTATGCCTCACCTCACGGGATCAGACCTCCCTTTTCGTACAGGTAGATTTTACGTCTACAAATATCAAAGATATAAAGAAGAAGAAAAATCATTTGATTCATATTGAGCTAAAATGATATTTTAGAAAATAATCATTGTCAAATATTTATGAATTTTTGTTCTTACCCCCCTCAAAGTGAGGGTAAGACACCTACCTCGTTGAATATATTTTTCATCATTGGAAATGAATTAAATTTACTTAAAAGGATGGAGTCACGGAAAATAGTAGGGTGTCATTATTATTGGAGCAGTTGATTTTTTATGTAAATAAAATTTAAATAAATTATCTTATTTCATTTTACTTTATATAAAATGAAATAAGGAATGAATAATTGTTTTAATTATTTATTTATAAAATCAGAACAAAGAAGGAATTAATTTTGATTATATATTTATAGAAATAAGATAACAATGAATTTATTATTTACTGTCTATTTATTTATTAAAATCAAAATAAAAAGGAATTGTTGTTTTAATTATTTATGATTAAAAAATCAAAATATAATTAATTTTTATTAATATATTAAAATCATAATTATCTTTTATTTTTATTTTCACAAAAAAAAAAAATTAGAAGTAAGGATAAAGAACAGAAGCTTATAAAAAATAAATAATATCCCAATAGTTTGAATCAGTAATTTAATTTGTAATGAGATAGTTCAGGATTAGCTAAACGGTCACGTGACTGACGCACCAGATAGGAGTTAATCCTTTTAATCCCTGTGGTTTTAGTTCGGTCGTTTGAGTTTGCAATTGAAGTGGCATTGTAGTCGAAGGAAATTAATTTGAGGCCATGTAATGTTAAGGCAAATCAAATACGAGTTTATTTTCAAAATTGCAATTCTACATTCCACCACCCTCATGGCCTCAATGTAATTAATGTAAAATTTCTTGAGGCCATGTAGACGGTCGAAAATAACCTTATTTGTTTTGTTTTATATTTGTCACGTCAGTTTCGTGGCCAGCATTGAAGTGGTCTCAAAAGGATATGACATCAGCGTGAGACATTTTTTGTTTTTTTAAAACAATAAACTAGTTACAACTTTTCATATAATCTTTTTATACAATCATGATGTATAGTTTATAATTGTTAGCTTACATTTAGCTAAAGGTTTTACAAATTTATCAATCACGATACTACAAATCAAGGTTGTTTAATAGTTAAAAGTGTATGTTGCTTTTTTTAAAATTGAAAAATGCTACTACAACCTCTTCTTACAACTTTTTCTTACAACCATAACGTGATAGCTCGTAATGGTCCTACTTGATCCCACTTGATAAATTGTAGCTGACCATGTGTTGCCACTTCATGATTGTGAGTTACCACTTCAAGATTGTGAGAGAAATTTGTTAGAAGAGGTCATGGTGTAACATTACTCTTTAAAATAATCTACTATTTTATCTGTTTGATGACAACTGACTGTCATGGTAGCAAGACACTAAAGACACTGTATTATACAAAATGACACGTCAATTTTCTATTATTTAATTTTAATCAATTAAATATAAATACTGTTTGATGAACAACTGACTTGTCATGGTAGCCACTAAAGACAATTGTATTATACAAAATGACACGTCAATTTTCATATTATTTAATTTTAATCAATTAATAAAATATTCAGACAATAATTTGGATTTGTTCTTAGTTAACGACGTGTTCCCACCCAAAAAAAGGCTATTGACAAATTCATACCCGCCTATTTTTTAAATGCCATTTTAGTATTCAAAGTACAACTTTATTATAGTTTTGCTGTGGAGAATGGCAAAATGGTTAAAAGTTTGTTATTATGAGAGTAAGTGGTCAACAAATTTTAGCCGCTAAGAGAGAAAGAAAGGAATGGCGCATGTTAACAGCGTTGCAAACCTTATATTGTTGGGGTAAAGTATCAATCCCGTCCACCAAGCTCCAGTGGGCGGACGAGAAATCAAATAGCCAAAACCTTTGCCAGAACCTAGACACTGTGGACGAGCTACGGGAACAAGCGAGCATCCGCAATGCAATCTACCAACAACAGGCCGCTCGACATTATAACCGCAGCGTGAGGATCCGCACTTTCAAGATAGGCGACTGGGTCCTTCGTAAGGTCTTCCAAAACATGAAGGAGATTAACTCTGGCAAACTTGGCCCCACCTGGGAAGGCCTCTACAAGATAATCAAAGAAGCAGGGAAGGGCGCCTACACACTCCAGACCCCCGAGGGCAAAGACATCAACAACAATTGGAATGCCGTTCACCTCAAACATTACTACTCGTAGGTGAACCTCGTCCTTGTTGGGAATTTTGTTTGTTCATTTCTTTTCATTGTTAATAAAAAGGATGAGTCGGCCTATCCACCTCCTCTTAGACAGTCGGCCTCATGGCCAGATATTTAATGAAGTATTATTCAGTAGCTCTCATCTTCAAATCAACCCCGGTCGACAAATTACTTACACCTTCAAATCGGTCCCGCCCGATATACATACGGACACCTTCAAATCGGCCCTACCCAATATACGTACGGACACCTTCAAATCGGGCCTGCCCGATATAGGTACAGACACTTTCAAATCGGCCATGCCCGATATACGTACGGACACCTTCAAATCAGTCCTGCCCAATGAATGCACGGACACCTTCAAATCGGCTCTGCCCGATATACGTACGGACACCTTCAAATCGGCCATGCCCGATATACGTACGGACACCTTCAAATCGGCCCTGCTCGATGAACGCACGGACACCTTCAAATCGGTCCTACCCGATAAACGTACGGACACCTTCAAATCGGCCCTGCCCGATATACGTACGGACACCTTCAAATCGGCCATGCCCGATGAATGTACCGACACCTTCAAATTAGCCCTGCCCGATATACGTACAGACACCGTCAAATCGGCCATGCCCGATATACGTACGGACACCTTCAAATCGGCCCTGCCCGATATACGTATGGATACCTCCAAATCGGCCCTGCCCGATAAAACGGACGGACACCTTCAAATCGACCTGGTCGATGAATTACTCACACACTCGAATCGACCCCGCTCGACTCTTGAGAACACCTTAAGATCGGCCCTGCCCGATCCAAGACTTGGCACCTTGGGACCGGCCTCATCCAACCCAAAAACTGAACTAAAGATGCACTGCCATTCATCCAGGGGACTACACACTCGGTCGACCCGACCGAATGAATGATTCATATACCGTTGTCAAGCAAAGCACGAACCCAGCCCAACATAAGGCCTACATGCCTTAGCCATTAGGCCACGCTGAGGTAACACGCACAAAAATAAGGAAGAGAAATAAAAGAACAGTTCATTCATCCAAGGAGACAACACGAGAAACTAGAACAATCAAAGGTAATATATACGGCGTCAAACGCCCCAGTTCAGAATACAAAAAACGGCACAGACGCCATACAAAAGGGCATCGCAGGCCCCAAAATACAAAAAAGTAAAGGGGGGAGAGCACTAAGCATCCTCAACATGAGCCTCATCCTCCACCACCAAATCAGTCGCCACGCAAGCACCACTAGTACTCGGCCCCACAGCCAAGTCGCTCACATCCCCAACACCCGACTGACTAAGCTCAGGCGCCTGCTCCTCGTCCTGTCCCACCGGATGACCAGTTTCTTCTTCCAACAACTCTTGTATGAGCAGAATGTCTTCATCCGGATCCCAATGAGAGATCCACCCTTCCTTAAACTCCAGCATGAGCTCGCCTCGGGCCTTAATGATGGCGTCATCAACAATGGAGATGCACTGCTCCCTGAGGGACTCGACCTCCGCGGTCCTCTCGGCTAACTCCCGCCGTAACCTCTCGACCTCGGCCTCACTATCCCTAAGGACGCTGCCTCCCTGTTCAGCCTTCCGGGACGCTGCCTCCCTCTGCCGCAAACCAGCGTAGGCCTTGGATACATCTTGTATTCGCTTCTCCTATGCCACGACAGACTTCCTAAGGTGGAGACTACTAGTGAGTACCTGCACAACAAAACTCAGCAATGAGAACAGAGTCGAAAACAAGAAAAATGAACAAATACTGCCATACCTGAACGGCGCGGGATACACCCCAATCAGCGGCAGCAACCGCAACCATCTGGTTCAAGCGCGCCTCGTCCGCCGGGAACAAAAAGGAGTCGGCCAGCTTACTCATAGATGTCGCTTCGGAATAAGTCGACGCAGTGGCCGGAATCTTGATGGTAATAGTCCCGGCCTCCTCATCCACAACGGCAACCTGGGATGACCCGGCTGCCGCCGAAGGCTGTTGACTCGGTGGCTGCTGACTGGGTGGTGTCGCCAATACGTCCTCAACCCTCGTATCCGCCCTAACCAACGACTCCCTCTTCCTCTTCTCTCGACGCCTGGCGATGGATTCGCTCACGCTCGGGACAGTCAACTTCTTCATCAGCGACTCTGCAAGTGCAAACTCTCCAACGGTTAGTGGGTTTAGCCCGGACTCACCAAAAATGATATGGTTGCAGTATCGACTCAGGAGCACATCCCAAGTCTGCTTCAGCGAGGGGAAGGGAGTACCTCTCTGAATAGCCTCTACTCCGACCCAAAGAATACTGCTCCTCAAATTAGACTCTGCTAGCACTACTCACCAATCCCTCTGCTCCAATGGGATGGCTAACACCCTCTGGGTAGCTACGTCCAAGCCGTCCCCGCTCTGCCCAGCACGATTGAAATCGAGCTCTACAAACAAAAAACACAATCAAGATTTAGTAATCAAAAGTACGAAAGAAACGACGAAGTTCTCACCAGTGGCTCGCCAGCCGATCGGGATCTCGCCCGTGCCCTATCTCTGAAAACGGCCTGACCCTTCAAGAAAAAGTAGCGGTCTTTCCAGTTTTTATCACTAGACCACAGGTCGGTCACCAAATGAGACCGGTCGTGCCTCAAGTTTAGCAGATATCGGCCCTTCTCCTTATCATTCTCCTTCAGGAAGTACGAGTACAGCAGCTCGTGCAACCCGAACACAATTTGGTGCCGAACACACAGATCCTCCAGGGCCATCAACAATCTCCAAACGTTCGGCATAAGTTGGGAAGGGGCGATAATGAAGTGATTTAGCACCTCCCAGACGAGGCGAGGCACAGGCAACCTCAACCCATCGTGAAACCATTTCTCGTACACACAGACCCAACCTTCAGCTTCCTAATCAACCCGCTCGTACGACCGCGGGGTCCAGACTTTGACAGAACCAGGGATATGATACAGTGTACGGATACGCCACACGTCACTATCCTTCAGCACGGGCGGATAATCCCTGGTCATAATCCTACTGCCCTGCTGGATCGGCACTTCCTCAGAGCTACTACCGGATGAAGAGGGACTGCCAGCCCCTCCGGAGTCTTCCCCACTCCTACCATACCGACCCGAGCCACTCGGCCCAGCTCCACTCGACCTTGGAGCAGCAACACTAACTGCGGTCGGCACGCCGACCGGAATGCTCCCCTCAGGCATCATCACCATAGTCGGGGCACGCTCATACTCGTCCCCAACATCCACCCCATCTCGACTCGACTCTGATGACGTATCGTCTGACATAGCGGATGACTCGCCCGTCCAAACCGACCGACTCGTTCCTTAGGGAATTCAACAAGAAACGCTCAAAGTGTCAACCCAGCTACCAGTCGTCCTTCAACACCGACCGACACCCGTGAAAGTCACTCTTCAATCTCAGTCGCCACGCCTAATTGGCCGAATGAAGAGGCACGCTACTACCCGACCTGTCTGATAACTGGACGTCACCCTACCCTTGGTCGACCCCTCCAACCGACCGACCTTAGAACCAGGTTCAGTACAGTAGTTCGCTCGCCCCAGACGACCGACCCACCTCCAAGCTCAAACCGAGTCACCTACTAACCTCGCTTACTTTCCCACGAACCTAAAAACTCCCACTCGCCTTGGATGACCGATCGCCTAGTCCACACCACACGCCTCCTCACCACTCGGTCAGACATACCGACCAACCCAAACAACGCCTAAGTCGACTTCGTCTTCCAGGCCCAATCCAAAAAACCCAGAAAATATTCGAAACTACCGGATTCTCCCTCGATATCCACCGGAAAATTCAAACCTATGCCTATTCTCCAAAATCCTAACACCAAAACACTTGGAAACCCAGTTTAAACCCGCTCAAAAGTTCAAAACACCTTTATCCTACCTCCCAAAAATTTCAACAAAAAAGAAATCTACCTACAGAACAGCAAAATGGCCTAAAAAGAAAAAATTACCTTGGATGATTGTAGAAAAGACCACCTTCGCTCAAGAAACTGGGACAAAAACGAATAAAAAAGGGAGAGAAATTTTTCGGATAAAAACACAAAACCAACGCGAATGGAAGATGAACAGTCTGCTCCCCAATTTTGTAAAGAAAATGTAAACACGTGGCAGGCTGTGAGTGGTCAGTTGTCAGGAGTCTCTTGGTTTTCCCGCTCTCGAAACGACGGACTGATCGCCACCATACACGTGGCAGCGATTCGAATCACCTGGGAAACCATTGTTCCGTACAGAAGCTGCGTCTCGATCGCCCGTTCCTTCTGACCGACTCAATTTGTACCTCCCGGAATGAATACGACACGCGTCCAATCTTCACGCGCCAACAAATTCACTTGGCCACTCGATCCACCCGACCGACTCGTCAGTTTGGGAGCCCTCCCAAGCATCCCATGCTCAGCCAGCCTGGAAGGCCTGGTCGATGATGCATGAGTTGGGAATGGTCCGGGTCGAGCCATCTTCAGAACAAAATTGAGAATCTTGCCCAATCATCCGTCCCTGGAGAACGAGTGGACAACATGTAACCGAGATGCCTCACCCACTTAGTCGTCCCAGCATCCAGACCGAATGAAGCTTTTTAGTAAATTTCCCGAACCTGTCTGACCCGACATGACGAATGAGTGCCTCTTAACGGTCCCCTGTTAGTCGTGCGGAGGTACCAAACGATCACATCTGGCTCTCTACTCTTCAGCTCGCCAAACAGATCAGGCACCTCACAATGATAGAATACTTTGGGTCGGGAGTGGATACTGAACAAGGTCCAATCAAGGATCACCTGCAACGGTCAGAGCGATCACTTCAATGATCGTTCGTCCATGAGGGAAGACCGAGCTCGCCTTGAGCGTAACCTACTCTCTGACTTGAGTTACTCTCAACTCAGAGAGTGGGGGACAAACTGTTAGGGCCAAAAATCGTCCTTGGCCCAAATAGGGAAATAGGATCACTAGTGAAGAATGACCAGGCCCAGTCTTGCAGAGGCCCAATTCGGATTAGTCCTATTTGATACGAGGTATAGCCAGCATAAACTACATGGGCGCGAGCCTCTTAAGCCCTGTCCAATTCCTGGGCCTATGGGTGAGTCCAGAGCCCATAGCCCCTTCAATATTTTCCCATTCTTGATCAATCCCCTATTCAAGGCCGCCTTCCCCTTTCCTGGTGACTTTCCCACTTGGGAGTCAATTTTCCTAATCAGAATTAACTTCCTATCCGGACATTGATAAGACAACTGATTACGGCCCTGATTCTTCTAGAGTTGGCATCAGAGTCACACTAGGACTCCTGCTCCCACCAGGATTGGGAGACCAGACAACCACTATATAAGCAGAGGCCAGCCCTCTCACAAAGGACATCGACATTACACCTTCACACCCTAGACTCTTTACTTGAGAGTTTCGCTTATTCGCCGTAGTCACAGCCCCCGACTGGACTTCCGGTAATCTCTCATTCCCTAGCCCTCACTATATTAGCCTTTCAGCCTTGCTGACTTGAGCGTCGGAGTGCCTACGGCAAACACCACCATGGTGCTTCCCGTTCGCTTCACGCGTGTGTTTCTCTACGTGTGCAGGTACAGCAGATCGCTAGTGGCCTCAACCTCACGGGATCAGACCTCCCTTTTCGTACAGGTAGATTTTTACGTCTACAAATATCAAAGAATATAAAGAAGAAGAAGAAAAATCATTTGATTCACTTATTGAGCTAAAATGATATTTTAAGGAAAATAATATTGTCAAAATATTTATGAATTTTTGTTACTTACCCCCCTCGAATAGTGAGGGTAAAACACCTACCTCGGTTTGAATATATTATTTCATCATTGGAAATGAATTAAATTTACTTAAAAGGATGGAGTCACGGAAGAATGAGTAGGGTGTTACAAATATATTATTGTTGGAGGCAGTTGATTTTATTTGTAAAATAAATAAATTAAATAAATTATCTTATTTCATTTTACATTTATATAAAATGAAAATAAGGAATGAATAATTGTTTTAATTATTTATTTATAAAATCAGAACAAAGAAGGAATTAATTTTGATTATATATTTATAGTAAATGAAAGATAACAATGAATTTATTATTTACTGTGCTATTTATTTATTAAAATCAAAATAAAAAAGGAATTGTTGTTTTAATTATTTATGATTAAAAAATCAAAATAATAATTAATTTTTATTAATATATTAAAATCATAATTATCTTTTATTTTTATTTTCACAAAAAAAAAAAAAATTTAGAAGTAAGGATAAAGAATCAGAAGCTCTTAAATAAAAACATAAATAAATTTCCCAAATAGTTGAATCAGTAATTTAATTTTGTAATGAGATAGTTCAGGATTAGCTAAACGGTCACGGGACTCACGACACCCAAGATAGGAGTTAATCCCCTTTTAATCCCTGTGGTTTTAGTTCGGCTCGTTTGAGTTTGGCAATTGAAGTGGCATTAGTACGTCGAATGGGAAATTACATTTGAGGCCATGCACCGGTCAAATGTTAAGGCAAATCAAATACGAGTTATTTTCAAATGCAATTCTACATTCCACCACCCACATGGCCTCAAATGTAATTAATGTAAAATTTCACTTGAGGCCATGTAGACGGTCGAAAATAATCCTTATTTGTTTTGTTTTATATTTGTCACGTTCAGTTTCGTGGACATCAGCATTGAAACGTGGTCTCAAAAGGATATGACATCAGCGTTGAAGACATTTTTCTGATTTTTTAAAACAATAAAACTATAGTTACAACTTTTTCATATAATCTTTTTATACAATCATGATGTAATAGTTTATAATTGATTAGCTTACATTTAGCTAAAGGTTATTACAAATTGATCAATCACGAACTACCAAATCAAGGTTGTATTAAATAGTTAAAAGTGTAATGTTGCTTTTTTTAAAATTGAAAAATGCTACTACAACCTCTTCTTACAAACTTTTTCTTACAACCATAACGTGATAGCTCGTAATGGATCCTACTTGAATCCCACTTGATAAATTGTAGCTGACCAATTGTGAATTGCCACTTCATGATTGTGAGTTACCACTTCAAGATTGTGAGAGAAAATTTGTTAGAAGAGGTCATAGGTGTAACATTACTCTTTAAAATTATCTACTATTTTTAATCTGTTTGATGAACAACTGACTTGTCATGGTAGCAAGACACTAAAGACAACTGTATTATACAAAATGACACGTCAATTTTCATATTATTTAATTTTAATCAATTAAATATAAATACTGTTTGATGAACAACTGACTTGTCATGGTAGGGAGACACTAAAGACAATTGTATTATACAAAAATGACACGTCAATTTTCATATTATTTAATTTTAATCAATTAAATATAAATATTCAGACAATAATTTGGATTTTGTTCTATGAGTTAACGACGTGTTCCCACCCAAAAAATGGCTATTGACAAATTCATACCCGCCTATTTTTTAAATGCCATTTTAGTATTCAAAGTACAACTTTATTAATAAGTTTTGCTGTGGAGAATGGCAAAATGGTTAAAAGTTTGTTATTAGTGAGAGTAGAGTGGTCAACAAATATTTAGCCGCTAGAGAAGAGAAAAGAAAAGGAATGGCGCATGTTAACAGCGTTGCAACACATTAAATATTGTTGGAGGTAGTTGATTTTATTTATAAAAAATTTTAAAAAAAAAAAGAGTAATTAAATCAATTATCTTATTTCATTATATATTCATGTAAAATGAATAATTGTTTTAATTATTTATTTATAAAAATCAGAATAAAGAAGGAATTAATGTTTGAAAAATATATTATTATGCTATAAACTCTCGGATATGTTCACATTGTGGAATGTTATATGCC